>NW_027438958.1:375000-395000 GCF_040939455.1 Microcebus murinus
TCCCTGGTTTTACTGCTAAGTCCATAGTTCTTAATTTTTTTTTTTTTTTTTTGACAGAGTCTCACTTTTGGTGCCCGGGCAAGAGTGCTATGGTGTCAGCTTAGCTCACAGCAACCTCAAACTCCTGGCCTCAAGTCATCCTTCTGTCTCAGCCTCTTGAGTAGCTGGGACTACAGGCATGTGCCAGCATGCCTGGCTAATTTTTCTTTCTATATATATTACTTGGCGGGTGGACATGATAAATAATGAGGATTGAGGACCAGATAAATGACTGGAAAAAAATACTTCCTGTTTCCTCAATACCAGCATCCATTTTAAGGGTATACCTGTAGACCTAGGTGGAAAATGGAGGCAAGCTTTAGAAAGAAAAAAAAAAAATCGCTGTCAGCCCCGTCAGAGGGTCCCCTCTTGTCTGGCTGACACTGGCACTGGTACTTAGGGGTCACATAGTGGCCACTTTGATCAGACTTGGGGGATGGGTAAAGTCAGGCCATGTTGGGAGCTTAAGAGTGGACCCCACCCCCACCCCAGGTGTGGAGGCCGGCTTTCAAATCTGCTACATTGTATGACAGGTTCTGCCTGGGCCCGCCAGCCCCAGGCGCCTCTAGCCTCCAGAGGGTCTCCGCCCAACCCCCTCCCTGTTGTCCCAGGGAGGGGCCCCTCCTCCTCCTCCCGCTCCCTGCCTGCCTCCCCGCCCCCACCGTAGGCCTCTGCCCAGGGTTTTTTTTTTTTTTTTCTTTTCCCGGTTTCTGTTTAATCTTTGTTTTTTTGTGTTTTTTTTTAGGTTTATGGAATATCGTTTAAAAATTTAAATCACAGAATGAATTCTACAACAACTTGTGACTTTTTATCCTAGGCTGAGAACAATGTATTTTCTCTTCCTGTGAATTTTATTTTATGGATTCCAAAGTATACATTTCTAAATGAATAGGGTGAGCAACACACTCCCGTGGGGCCTGTGTCAGTGGATAGGTGTCCGGGAGGGTCCCCTCCTGCAGCTTGTTGTGGTAGCTCAACATTTAGGAGAGGCAAATCATTCACTTCCCTAATGATCCTAGATGAGTCTGCTCAATTTTTTATGATGTCCTGGAAACATATAAAACACCCTTCCTACTGCACATAGCCCGGACCACAAAGTTTCTCCCAGGAAAAACTATTTAACATCATGAATTTCACAGTGTAATAGAGGGAATGGTCTAGAGAGAGGGCAAAAAAAATAAAGGACAGAGACATTTTGTGTCCTTTTAAAACTCCACCCCCCCACCCCCTGATGTTGGAAATTTGTAGTCTGGCCTCTATCCCCAAGAGCAGTTCAATCTTTTCTTAAAACTCCAGAGCGGTCGGTCCCCAGCCTCACAGGCCTTGTTTTTGGCCCAGCTGAGACCAGTGAAATGATTAACCACAATAATGGCTAAAGCGGAGAACCCTCCCTCTATGTATTTTTTAACATACTTTTATTTATTCATTCATTCATGCATGCATGCATGCATTTAATTTTTTGAGACAGAGTCTCACTTTGTTGCCCAGGCTAGAGTGAGTGCCATGGCGTCAGCCTAGCTCACAGCAACCTCAACCTCCTGGGCTCAAGCGATCCTCCTGCCTCAGCCTCCCAAGTAGCTGGGACTACAGGCAGTGTCATCATGCCTGGCTAATTTTTCTCTCTCTCTGTATTACTTGGCCAATTAATTTCTTTCTATTTATAGTAGAGATGGGGTCTTGCTCTTGCTCCCACTGATTTGAACTCCTGACCTCCAGCAATCCTTCCCCCTTGGCCTCCCAGAGAGCTAGGATTACAGGTGTGCTGGGCCTGAGAGAAATTTTTATCTCTCCCTCCCTGCTTATGTCTTTTATTCTGTCTATAGCAGACATAGAGAGAGAGAGAGACAGAGAGAGTGAGAGAGAGAAACTATTATCTCTCCCTCCCTGCTTTATCTGGTAAGTCCTTTTTTATGATTATGATTATTATTCTTTTTTTTGAGACAGAGTCTCACTTTTGGTGCCAGGGCTAGAGTGCTCTGGCGTCAGCTTAGCTCACAGCTACCTCAAACTCCTGGGCTCAAGTGACCCTTCTGTTTCAGCCTCCTGAGTAGCTGGAACTACAGACATGCACCACCATGCCCGGCCTATTATGTGTTTGTGTGTGTGTGTTTAGTTGGCCAATTAATTTCTTTCTATTTATAGTAGAGATGGTCTTGCTCTTCCTCAGGCTGGTTTTGAACTCCTATCCTTGAGCAATCCTCCTGCCTCAGCCTCCCAGAGAGCTAGGATTACAGCTGTACTGGGCCTGAGCGAAATTTTTATCTCTCCCTCCCTGCTTATCTCTTTTATTCTGTCTATAGCAGATTTATACAGAGAGAGAGGAATTTATATCTCTCCCTCCCTTCTTATTTCTTTTATTCTGTCTATAGCAGATTTAGAGAGAGAGAGAGAGAGTGAGTGAAATTTTTATCCCTCCATCCCTGCTTATCTCTTTTATTCTGTCTATAGCAGATTTATATATATATATAGAGAGAGAGACAGAGAGACACAGAGAGAGAGAGAGAGAGATATCAATCTATCCATTGCATTTCCTAGTCTTTAGGTGACTGGGTCTCAGCAGGGGAATGTGAATTGACAAAATTTGTGTTGCTAACAAATAAAACGCTGGGGTTCAAACTCTCCGTTTTCCCAATAAAACCTATCCCCCTACCAATCATACTGTGCCACCTCTGGAGTGTGACCTGGTCGCCAGCCCAGCAAAGCCTCCTCCCACCCACCTCCTTGCTGTGACTTCTCCTTACCCCTTGTCTTTTCCTTGCTAGCTCCCCTCACTTTAGGGGTCCACTTAACTGGATCTCAAGCTTGACTCCACTTTTATCATGTTAATGTCTCCCTCTGACCAAAGTTCTCTTGCATTCCAAATCCTTTGACTGAAACTGTCATTCAGTATTCAATCTGGGGTCCACCTCATGTATTAGTTCTCTGGGCCAGTTCCTGGACAAATGAACACTTTGGAGAAAATCACAGAAAACAGATGTGGCCTCCTTCCACTGTATGCTGGTTTAGAGCCTCATGAGTCTATCTGATCATTCCCCCAAAATTTAATAGATTGCCACGAACATACATAAAATTGAAATTCATATCATCCACAAAAACTAGCTCACAGCAACCTCAACCTCCTGGGTTCAAGCAATCCTCCTGGTTCAGCCTCCCAAACAGCTGGGACTACAGGGATGTGTCGCCAAGCCTGGCTCATTTTTCTTTCTATATATATTACTTGGCCAATTAATTTCTTTGTGTTTATAGTAGAGATGGGGTTTTGCTCTTGCTCAGGCTGGTTTGAACTCCTGACCTCCACCAATCCTGCTGCCTCAGTCTCCCAGAGAGCTAGGACTACAGGTGTGCTGGGCCTGAGAAAAATTTTATCTCTCCCTCCCTGCTTATCTCTTTTATTCTGTCTATAGCAGATTTATATATATACACACACAGAGAGAGAGGGAGTGAAATTTTTATCTCTCCATCCCTGCTTATCTCTTTTATTCTGTCTATAGCAGATTTATATATATATATATATATATATAGAGAGAGAGAGAGAGAATTTATATCTCTCCCTCCCTTCTTATCTCTTTTATTCTGTCTATAGCAGATTCATATATATATATATGTAGAGAGAGACAGAGAGAGTGAAATTTTTATCTCTCCATCCCTGCTTATCTCTTTTATTCTCTCTATAGCAGATTTATATATATACACAGAGAGAGAGAGAGAGTGAAATTTTTATCTCTCCATCCCTGCTTATCTCTTTTATTCTGTCTATAGCAGATTTATATATATATATAGAGAGAGAGAGAGAATTTATATCTCTCCCTCCCTTATTATCTCTTTTATTCTGTCTATAGCAGATTTATATATATATATATATAGATATATGTAGAGAGAGACAGAGAGAGTGAAATTTTATCTCTCCATCCCTGCTTATCTCTTTTATTCTCTATATAGCAGATTTATATATATATACATATATATAGTGAGAGAGAGACAGAGACAGAGAGACACAGAGAGAGATATATATGAATCTATCCATTGCATTTCCTACCCTTTAGGTGACTGGGCCTCAACAGGGCAATGTGAATTGACAAAGTTTGTGTTGCTAACAAATAAAACGCTGGGGTTCAAACTCTCCGTTTTCCCAATAAAACCTATCCCCCTACCAATCATACTGTGCCACCTCTGAGAGTATATACCCCACAGAGGAGTGCCCTGAAGGCCATGGTTGGATAGACAGAGCCAAAGGGTGGAGATCCTGGAGTCTGTGCTTTGCAGTCAGTCTAGAGGCACATGGAGCCATTCAAACTGCTTGTGAGGAAAAATAGGGAAACAACAGAAACTTACTCGTCTCCGTTGTGGTAGTCAAGATCAGCTTTTATGAAACACACATAAGAAGTAAAATAGGACCATACTGATAGATGCAATTTTAATCTTAGAGCAGAATGCGTGGCACTGCTTGTCCTCTTAGATACTGTCAACAGAAAGCATTTGGTGGACAAACAATCTCCAGCAGCTTTTCTGCAGAGATGAACCTACCTGTCTGTGTGTGTGGGGGGAGGGAGATGATAAATAATGAGGATTGAGGACCAGATAAATGACTGGAAAAAAATACTTCCTGTTTCCTCAATACCAGCATCCATTTCAAGGGTATACCTGTAGACCTAGGTGGAAAATGGAAGCAAGCTTTAGAAAGAAAAAAAAAAATTCGCTGTCAGCCCCGTCAGAGGGTCCCCTCTTGTCTGGCTGACACTGGCACCGGTACTTAGGGGTCACCTAGTAGCCACTTTGATCAGACTTGGGGATGGGTAAAGTCAGGCCATGTTGGGAGCTTAAGAGTGGACCCCACCCCCACCCCAGGTGTGGAGGCCGGCTTTCAAATCTGCTACATTGTATGACAGGTTCTGCCTGGGCCCGCCAGCCCCAGGCGCCTCTAGCCTCCAGAGGGTCTCCGCCCAACCCCCTCCCTGTTGTCCCAGGGAGGGGCCCCTCCTCCTTCTCCCGCTCCCTGCCTGCCTCCCCGCCCCCACCTTAGGCCTCTGCCCAGGGTTTTTTTTTTTTTTTTTTTCTTTTCCCGGTTTCTGTTTTATCTTTGTTTTTTTTTTTTGTTTATTTGTGTGTTTTTTTTAGGTTTATGGAATATCGTTTAAAAATTTAAATCACAGAATGAATTCTACAACAACTTGTGACTTTTTATCCTAGGCTGAGAACAATGTATTTTCTCTTCCTGTGAATTTTATTTTATTGATTCCAAAGTATACATTTCTAAATGAATAGGGTGAGCGACACACTCCCGTGGGGCCTGTGTCAGTGGATAGGTGTCCGGGAGGGTCCCCTCCTGCAGCTTGTTGTGGTAGCTCAACATTTAAGAGAGGCAAATCATTCAGTTCCCTAATGATCCTAGATGAGTCTGCTCAATTTTTTATGATGTCCTGGAAACATATAAAACACCCTTCCTACTTCACATAGCCGACCACAAAGTTTCTCCCAGGAAAAACTATTTAACATCATGAATTTCACAGTGTAATAGACGGAATGGTCTAGAGAGAGGGCAAAAAAAATAAAGGACAGAGACATTTTGTGTCCTTTTAAAACGCCACCCCCCCACCCCCTGATGTTGGAAATTTGTAGTCTGGCCTCTATCCCCAAGAGCAGTTCAATCTTTTCTTAAAACTGCAGAGCGGTCGGTCCCCAGCCCCACAGGCCTTGTTTTTGGCCCAGCTGAGACCAGTGAAATGATTAACCACAATAATGGCTAAAGCGGAGAACCCTCCCTCTATGTATTTTTTAACATACTTTTATTTATTCATTCATTCATTCATGCATGCATGCATGCATTTAATTTTTTGAGACAGAGTCTCACTTTGTTGCCCAGGCTAGAGTGAGTGCCATGGCGTCAGCCTAGCTCACGGCAACCTCAACCTCCTGGGCTCAAGCCATCCTCCTGCCTCAGCCTCCCAAGTAGCTAGGACTACAGGCAGTGTAATCATGCCTGGCTAATTTTTCTCTCTCTCTCTATTACTTGACCAATTAATTTCTTTCTATTTATAGTAGAGATGGGGTCTTGCTCTTGCTCCCACTGATTTGAACTCCTGACTTCCAGCAATCCTTCCCCCTTGGCCTCCCAGAGAGCTAGGATTACAGGTGTGCTGGGCCTGAGAGAAATTTTTATCTCTCCCTCCCTGCTTATGTCTTTTATTCTGTCTATAGCAGACATAGAGAGAGAGAGAGAGAGAGAGAGAGAGACAGAGAGAGACAGAGAGAGTGAGAGAGAGAAATTATTATCTCTCCCTCCCTGCTTTATCTGGTAAGTCCTTTTTTATGATTATTATTCTTATTCTTTTTTTTGAGACAGAGTCTCACTTTTGGTGCCAGGGCTAGAGTGCTATGGCGTCAGCTTAGCTCACAGCTACCTCAAACTCCTGGGCTCAAGTGACCCTTCTGTTTCAGCCTCCTGAGTAGCTGGAACTACAGACATGCACCACCATGCCCGGCCTATTATGTGTTTGTGTGTGTGTGTTTAGTTGGCCAATTAATTTCTTTCTATTTATAGTAGAGATGGTCTTGCTCTTCCTCAGGCTGGTTTTGAACTCCTATCCTTGAGCAATCCTCCTGCCTCAGCCTCCCAGAGAGCTAGGATTACAGCTGTACTGGGCCTGAGAGAAATTTTTCTCTCTCCCTCCCTGCTTATCTCTTTTATTCTGTCTATAGCAGATTTTTACACAGAGAGAGGAATTTATATCTCTCCCTCCCTTCTGATTTCTTTTATTCTGTCTATAGCAGATTTAGAGAGAGAGAGAGAGAGAGAGAGAGAGAGAGAGAGAGAGAGTGAAATTTTTATCCCTCCATCCCTGCTTATCTCTTTTATTCTGTCTATAGCAGATTTATATATATATATAGAGAGAGAGAGACAGAGAGACACAGAGAGAGAGAGAGATATCAATCTATCCATTGCATTTCCTAGTCTTTAGGTGACTGGGCCTCAGCAGGGGAATGTGAATTGACAAAATTTGTGTTGCTAACAAATAAAACGCTGGGGTTCAAACTCTCCGTTTTCCCAATAAAACCTATCCCCCTACCAATCATACTGTGCCACCTCTGGAGTGTGACCTGGTCGCCAGCCCAGCAAAGCCTCCTCCCACCTCCTTGCTGTCACTTCTCCTTACCCCTTGTCTTTTCCTTGCTAGCTCCCCTCACTTTAGGGGTCCACTTAACTGGATCTCAAGCTTGACTCCACTTTTATCATGTTAATGTCTCCCTCTGACCAAAGTTCTCTTGCATTCCAAAACCTTTGACTGAAACTGTCATTCAGTATTCAATCCAGGGTCCACCTCATTTATCAGTGCTCTGGGCCAGTTCCTGGACAAATGAACACTTTGGAGAAAATCACAGAAAACAGATGTGGCCTCCTTCCACTGTATGCTGGTTTAGAGCCTCATGAGTCTATCTGAACATTACCCCAAAATTTAATAGATTGCCACGAACATACATAAAATTGAAATTCATATCATCCACAAAAACTAGCTCACAGGAACCTCAACCTCCTGGGCTCAAGCAATCCTCCTGGTTCAGCCTCCCAAACAGCTGGGACTACAGGCATGTGCCGCCAAGCCTGGCTCATTTTTCTTTCTATATATATTACTTGGCCAATTAATTTCTTTGTGTTTATAGTAGAGATGGGGTTTTGCTCTTGCTCAGGCTGGTTTGAACTCCTGACCTCCACCAATCCTGCTGCCTCAGTCTCCCAGAGAGCTAGGACTACAGGTGTGCTGGGCCTGAGAAAAATTTTATCTCTCCCTCCCTGCTTATCTCTTTTATTCTGTCTATAGCAGATTTATATATATACACACACAGAGAGAGAGGGAGTGAAATTTTTATCTCTCCATCCCTGCTTATCTCTTTTATTCTGTCTATAGCAGATTTATATATACATATATATATATAGAGAGAGAGAGAGAGAGACAGAATTTATATCTCTCCCTCCCTTCTTATCTCTTTTATTCTGTCTATAGCAGATTCATATATATATATGTAGAGAGAGACAGAGAGAGTGAAATTTTTATCTCTCCATCCCTGCTTATCTCTTTTATTCTCTCTATAGCAGATTTATATATATACACAGAGAGAGAGAGAGAGTGAAATTTTTATCTCTCCATCCCTGCTTATCTCTTTTATTCTGTCTATAGCAGATTTATATATATATATATAGAGAGAGAGAGAATTTATATCTCTCCCTCCCTTATTATCTCTTTTATTCTGTCTATAGTAGATTTATATATATATATATATAGATATATGTAGAGAGAGACAGAGAGAGTGAAATTTTATCTCTCCATCCCTGCTTATCTCTTTTATTCTCTATATAGCAGATTTATATATATATACATATATATAGTGAGAGAGAGACAGAGACAGGGAGAGAGATATATATGAATCTATCCATTGCATTTCCTACCCTTTAGGTGACTGGGCCTCAACAGGGCAATGTGAATTGACAAAGTTTGTGTTGCTAACAAATAAAACGCTGGGGTTCAAACTCTCCATTTTCCCAATAAAACCTATCCCCCTACCAATCATACTGTGCCACCTCTGAGAGTATATACCCCACAGAGGAGTGCCCTGAAGGCCATGGTTGGATAGACAGAGCCAAAGGGTGGAGATCCTGGAGTCTGTGCTTTGCAGTCAGTCTAGAGGCACATGGAGCCATTCAAACTGCTTGTGAGGAAAAATAGGGAAACAACAGAAACTCACTCGTCTCCGTTGTGGTAGTCAAGATCAGCTTTGATGAAACACACATAAGAAGTAAAATAGGACCATACTGATAGATGCAATTTTAGTCTTAGAGCAGAATGCGTGGCACTGCTTGTCCTCTTAGATACTGTCAACAGAAAGCATTTGGTGGACAAACAATCTCCAGCAGCTTTTCTGCAGAGATGAACCTACCTGTCTGTGTGTGTGGGGGGAGGGAGATGAGAAATAATGAGGATTGAGGACCAGATAAATGACTGGAAAAAAATACTTCCTGTTTCCTCAATACCAGCATCCATTTCAAGGGGATACCTGTAGACCTAGGTGGAAAATGGAAGCAAGCTTTAGAAAGAAAAAAAAAAATTCGCTGTCAGCCCCGTCAGAGGGTCCCCTCTTGTCTGGCTGACACTGGCACCGGTACTTAGGGGTCATCTAGTGGCCACTTTGATCAGCCTTGGGGATGGGTAAAGTCAGGCCATGTTGGGAGCTTAAGAGTGGACCCCACCCCCACCCCAGGTGTGGAGGCCGGCTTTCAAATCTACTACATTGTATGACAGGTTCTGCCTGGGCCCGCCAGCCCCAGGCGCCTCTAGCCTCCAGAGGGTCTCCGCCCAACCCCCTCCCTGTTGTCCCAGGGAGGGGCCCCTCCTCCTCCCGCTCCCTGCCTGCCTCCCCGCCCCCACCGTAGGCCTCTGCCCAGGGTTTTTTTTTTTTTTTTTCTTTTCCCGGTTTCTGTTTAATCTTTGTTTTTTTGTGTTTTTTTTTTAGGTTTATGGAATATCGTTTAAAAATTTAAATCACAGAATCAATTCTACAACAACTTGTGACTTTTTATCCTAGGCTGAGAACAATGTATTTTCTCTTCCTGTGAATTTTATTTTATGGATTCCAAAGTATACATTTCTAAATGAATAGGGTGAGCGACACACTCCCGTGGGGCCTGTGTCAGTGGATAGTTGTCCGGGAGGGTCCCCTCCTGCAGCTTGTTGTGGTAGCTCAACATTTAGGAGAGGCAAATCATTCACTTCCCTAATGATCCTAGATGAGTCTGCTCAATTTTTTATGATGTCCTGGAAACATATAAAACACCCTTCCTACTTCACGTAGCCGACCACAAAGTTTCTCCCAGGAAAAAATATTCAACATCATGAATTTCACAGTGTAATAGAGGGAATGGTCTAGACAGAGGGAAAAAAAAATAAAGGAAAGAAACATTTTGTGTCCTTTTAAAACTTCCCCCCCACCCCCTGATGTTGGAAACTTGTAGTCTGGCCTCTATCCCCAAGAGGAGTTAATTCCTTTCTTAAAACTTCTGAGCAGTCCCCAGACCCACAGGCCTTGTTTTTGGCCCAGCTGAGACCAGTGAAATGATTAACCACAATAATGGTTAAAGCGGAGAACCCTCACTCTATGTATTTTTTAACATACTTTTATTTATTTATTTATTCATTCATTCATTCATTCATTCATGCATGCATATATATATATATATATATATATATATATACACAATATATATATATATACAGAGAGAGAGAGAGAGAGAGAGAGAAATTTTTATCTCTCCCTCCCTCCTTTTTCTGGTAAGACAGACCTTTTTTATTATTATTAATTTTTTCTTTTTTTTTGAGACAGAGTCTCACTCTTAGGGCCTGGGCTAGGGTGCTATGGCTTCAGCTTAGCTCACAGCAACCTCAAAATCCTGGGTTCAAGTGATCCTTCTGTCTCAGCCTCTTGAGTAGTTGGGACTACAGGCATGTGCCAGCATGCCTGGCTAATTTTTCTTCCTATAGATATTACTTGGCCAATTAATTTCTTTCTATTTATAGTAGAGATGGGGTCTTCCTCTTGCTCAGGCTGGTTTGAATTCCTGACCTCCAGCAATCCTCCCACCTTGGCCTCCCAGAGCTAGGATTGCAGGTGTGCTGGGCCTGAGAGAAATTTTTATGTCTCCCTCCCTGCTTATCTCTTTTCTCTTTTATTCTGTCTATAGCAGACATTCTGTCTATAGCAGCAGTGTGATGGGGTCGCCAGCCCAGCAAAGCCTCCTCCCACCTCCTTGCTGTGACTTCTCCTTACCCCTTGTCTTTTCCTTGCTAGCTCGCCTCACTTTAGGGGTCCACTTAACTGGATCTCAAGCTTGACTCCACTTTTATCATGTTAATGTCTCCCTCTGACCAAAGTTCTCTTGCATTCCAAAATGTTTGACTGAAACTGTCATTCAGTATTCAATCCGGGGTCCACCTCATGTATCAGTTCTCTGGGCCAGTTCCTGAAGAAAAGAACACTTTGGAGAAAATCACAGAAAATATATACAGAGAGAGAGAGAGAGAGAGAGAAACAGAGAGAGAGAGAGAGAGAAATTATTATCTCTCCCTCCCTGCTTTTTCTGGAAAGTAAGACCTTTTTTATTATTATTAATTTTTTCTTTTTTTTTGAGACAGAGTCTCACTTTTAGGGCCCGGGCTAGGGTGCTATGGCTTCAGACTAGCTCACAGCAACCTCAACCTCCTAGGCTCAAGCAATCCTCCTGCCTCAGCCTCCCAAACAGCTGGGACTACAGGGATATGCCGCCACGCCTGGCTCATTTTTCTTTCTATATATATTACTTGGCCAATTAATTTCTTTGTGTTTATAGTAGAGATGGGGTTTTGCTCTTGCTCAGGCTGGTTTGAACTCCTGACCTCCTGCAATCCTGCTGCCTCAGTCTCCCAGAGAGCTAGGACTACAGGTGTGCTGGGCCTGAGAAAAATTTTATCTCTCCCTCCCTGCTTATCTCTTTAATTCTGTCTATAGCAGATTTATATATATATACACAGAGAGAGAGAGAAAGAGAGAGAGAGTGAAATATTTATCTCTCCCTCCCTGCTTATCTCTTTTATTCTGTCTATAGCAGATATATATATATATATGGAGAGAGAGAGAGTGAAATTTTTATCTCTCCCTTCTTATCTCTTTTATTCTGTCTATAGCAGATTTATATATATACAGAGAGAGAGAGAGAGAGAGTGAAATTTTTATCTCTCCATCCCTGCTTATCTCTTTTATTCTGTCTATAGCAGATTTATATATATATAGAGAGAGAGAGAGAGAATTTATATCTCTCCCTCCCTTCTTATCTCTTTTATTCTGTCAATAGCAGATTTATATATATATATAGAGAGAGAGAGAGACAGAGAGACAGAGGAATTCATATCTCTCCCTCCCTTCTTATCTCTTTTATTCTGTCTATAGCAGATTTATATATATACATATATAGAGAGAGAGTGAGAGAGGAATTTATATCTCTCCCTCCCTGCTTATCTCTTTTATTCTGTCTATAGCAGATTTATATATATACACAGAGAGAGAGAGAGAGAGTGAAATTTTTATCTCTCCATCCCTGCTTATCTCTTTTATTCTGTCTATAGCAGATTTATATATATATATATATAGAGAGAGAGAATTTATATCTCTCCCTCCCTTCTTATCTCTTTTATTCTGTCAATAGCAGATTTATATATATATATAGAGAGAGAGAGAGAGACAGAGAGACAGAGGAATTCATATGTCTCCCTCCCTTCTTATCTCTTTTATTCTGTCTATAGCAGATTTATATATATAGAGAGAGAGAGAGAGAGAGAGAGAGTGAGTGAAATTCTTATCGCTCCATCCCAGCTTATCTCTTTTATTCTGTCTATAGCAGATATATATATATATATATAGAGAGAGAGAGAGAGACAGAGAGAGAGAGAGAGAGGAATTTATATCTCTCCCTCCCTTCTTATCTCTTTTATTCTGTCTATAGCAGATTTATATATATATACACAGAGAGAGAGAGAAAGAGAGAGAGAGTGAAATATTTATCTCTCCCTCCCTGCTTATCTCTTTTATTCTGTCTATAGCAGATTTGTATATATACACAGAGAGAGAGAGAGAGAGAGTGAAATTTTTCTCTCTCCCTCCCTGCTTATCTCTTTTATTCTGTCTATAGCAGATTTATATATATACACAGAGAGAGAGAGAGAGTGTGAAATTTTTATCTCTCCCTCCCTGCTTATCTCTTTTATTCTGTCTATAGCAGATTTATATATATATATATATATATATAGAGAGAGAGAGAGAGAGAGAGAGAGAGAGGAATTTATATCTCTCCCTCCCTTGTTATTTCTTTTATTCTGTCTATAGCAGATTTATATATATATATATATAGAGAGAGAGAGAGAGTGAGTGAAATTTTTATCTCTCCATCCCTGCTTATCTCTTTTATTCTGTCTATAGCAGATCTCTCTCTCCATATATATATACATAGAGAGAGAGAGAGAGAGAGAGTGAGTGAAATTTTATCTCTCCATCCCTGCTTATCTCTTTTATTCTGTCTATAGCAGATTTTTATATATATATATATATATGTATATATATATAGAGAGAGAGAGAGAGGAATTTTTATCTCTCCCTCCCTTCTTATCTCTTTTATTCTCTCTATAGCAGATTTATATATATACACATACATACAGAGAGAGAGAGAGAGTGAAATTTTTATCTCTGAATCCCTGCTTTTACTGCTAAGTCCATAGTTCTTAATTTTTTTTTTTTTTTGACAGAGTCTCACTTTTGGTGCCCGGGCTAGAGTGCTATGGTGTCAGCTTAGCTCACAGCAACCTCAAACTCCTGGCCTCAAGTCATCCTTCTGTCTCAGCCTCTTGAGTAGCTGGGACTACAGGCATGTGCCAGCATGCCTGGCTAATTTTTCTTTCTATATATATTACTTGGCGGGTGGACATGATAAATAATGAGGATTGAGGACCAGATAAATGACTGGAAAAAAATACTTCCTGTTTCCTCAATACCAGCATCCATTTTAAGGGTATACCTGTAGACCTAGGTGGAAAATGGAGGCAAGCTTTAGAAAGAAAAAAAAAAAATCGCTGTCAGCCCCGTCAGAGGGTCCCCTCTTGTCTGGCTGACACTGGCACTGGTACTTAGGGGTCACATAGTGGCCACTTTGATCAGACTTGGGGATGGGTAAAGTCAGGCCATGTTGGGAGCTTAAGAGTGGACCCCACCCCCACCCCAGGTGTGGAGGCCGGCTTTCAAATCTGCTACATTGTATGACAGGTTCTGCCTGGGCCCGCCAGCCCCAGGCGCCTCTAGCCTCCAGAGGGTTGTCCCAGGGAGGGGCCCCTCCTCCTCCCGCTCCCTGCCTGCCTCCCCGCCCCCACCGTAGGCCTCTGCCCAGGGTTTTTTTTTTTTTTTTCTTTTCCCGGTTTCTGTTTAATCTTTGTTTTTTTGTGTTTTTCTTTAGGTTTATGGAATATCGTTTAAAAATTTAAATCACAGAATCAATTCTACAACAACTTGTGACTTTTTATCCTAGGCTGAGAACAATGTATTTTCTCTTCCTGTGAATTTTATTTTATGGATTCCAAAGTATACATTTCTAAATGAATAGGGTGAGCAACACACTCCCGTGGGGCCTGTGTCAGTGGATAGGTGTCCGGGAGGGTCCCCTCCTGCAGCTTGTTGTGGTAGCTCAACATTTAGGAGAGGCAAATCATTCACTTCCCTAATGATCCTAGATGAGTCTGCTCAATTTTTTATGATGTCCTGGAAACATATAAAACACCCTTCCTACTTCACGTAGCCGACCACAAAGTTTCTCCCAGGAAAAAATATTCAACATCATGAATTTCACAGTGTAATAGAGGGAATGGTCTAGACAGAGGGAAAAAAAAAATAAAGGAAAGAAACATTTGTGTCCTTTTAAAACTTCCCCCCCACCCCCTGATGTTGGAAACTTGTAGTCTGGCCTCTATCCCCAAGAGGAGTTAATTCCTTTCTTAAAACTTCTGAGCAGTCCCCAGACCCACAGGCCTTGTTTTTGGCCCAGCTGAGACCAGTGAAATGATTAACCACAATAATGGTTAAAGCAGAGAACCCTCACTCTATGTATTTTTTAACATACTTTTATTTATTTATTTATTCATTCATTCATTCATGCATGCATATATATATATATACATATACATTATATATATATATATACAGAGAGAGAGAGAGAGAGAGAGAAATTTTTATCTCTCCCTCCCTCCTTTTTCTGGTAAGACAGACCTTTTTTATTATTATTAATTTTTTCTTTTTTTTTGAGACAGAGTCTCACTTTTAGGGCCCGGGCTAGGATGCTATGGCTTCAGACTAGCTCACAGCAACCTCAACCTCCTAGGCTCAAGCAATCCTCCTGCCTCAGCCTCCCAAACAGCTGGGACTACAGGGATATGCCGCCACGCCTGGCTCATTTTTCTTTCTATATATATTACTTGGCCAATTAATTTCTTTGTGTTTATAGTAGAGATGGGGTTTTGCTCTTGCTCAGGCTGGTTTGAACTCCTGACTTCCTGCAATCCTGCTGCCTCAGTCTCCCAGAGAGCTAGGACTACAGGTGTGCTGGGCCTGAGAAAAATTTTTATCTCTCCCTCCCTGCTTATCTCTTTAATTCTGTCTATAGCAGATTTATATATATATACACAGAGAGAGAGAGAAAGAGAGAGAGAGTGAAATATTTATCCCTCCCTCCCTGCTTATCTCTTTTATTCTGTCTATAGCAGATTTATATATATATATATATATATGGAGAGAGAGAGAGAGAGTGAAATTTTTATCTCTCCCTCCCTTCTTATCTCTTTTATTCTGTCTATAGCAGATTTATATATATACAGAGAGAGAGAGTGAAATTTTTATCTCTCCATCCCTGCTTATCTCTTTTATTCTGTCTATAGCAGATTTATATATATAGAGAGAGAGAGAGAGAGAGAATTTATATCTCTCCCTCCCTTCTTATCTCTTTTATTCTGTCTATAGCAGATTTATATATAGAGAGAGAGAGAGAGAGAGTGAGAGAGGAATTTATATCTCTCCCTCCCTGCTTATCTCTTTGATTCTGTCTATAGCAGATTTATATATATATATATATATATATATATATATATATATGGAGAGAGAGAGAGAGTGAAATTTTTATCTCTACCCCCCTTCTTATCTCTTTTATTCTGTCTATAGCAGATTTATATATATACACAGAGAGGGAGAGAGAGAGTGAAATTTTTATCTCTCCATCCCTGCTTATCTCTTTTATTCTGTCAATAGCAGATTTATATATATAGAGAGAGAGAGAGACAGAGAGACAGAGAGACAGAGGAATTCATATCTCTCCCTCCCTTCTTATCTCTTTTATTCTGTCTATAGCAGATTTATATATATATATATATATATAGAGAGAGAGAGAGAGAGAGAGAGTGAAATTCTTATCTCTCCATCCCAGCTTATCTCTTTTATTCTGTCTATAGCAGATATATATATATATATATATATATAGACAGAGAGACAGAGAGAGAGAGGAATTTATATCTCTCCCTCCCTTCTTATCTCTTTTATTCTGTCTATAGCAGATTTATATATATATACACAGAGAGAGAGAGAAAGAGAGAGAGAGTGAAATATTTATCTCTCCCTCCCTGCTTATCTCTTTTATTCTGTCTATAGCAGATTTATATATATATATGTATATGGAGAGAGAGAGAGAGTGAAATTTTTATCTCTACCTCCCTTCTTATCTCTTTTATTCTGTCTATAGCAGATTTATATATATACACAGAGAGAGAGAGAGAGAGAGTGAAATTTTTATCTCTCCCTCCCTGCTTATCTCTTTTATTCTGTCTATAGCAGATTTATATATATATATATATACAGAGAGAGAGAGAGAGAGAGAGAGGAATTTATATCTCTCCCTCCCTTTTTATTTCTTTTATTCTGTCTATAGGAGATTTATATATATATATATAGAGAGAGAGAGAGAGAGTGAGTGAAATTTTTATCTCTCCATCCCTGCTTATCTCTTTTATTCTGTCTATAGCAGATCTCTCTCTCTCCATATATATATACATAGAGAGAGAGAGAGAGTGAGTGAAATTTTATCTCTCCATCCCTGCTTATCTCTTTTATTCTGTCTATAGCAGATTTTTATATATATATATATAGAGAGAGAGAGAGAGAGGAATTTTTATCTCTCCCTCCCTTCTTATCTCTTATATTCTCTCTATAGCAGATTTATATATATACACATACATACAGAGAGAGAGAGAGAGTGAAATTTTTATCTCTGAATCCCTGCTTTTACTGCTAAGTCCATAGTTCTTAATTTTTTTTTTTTTTTTTTTTTGACAGAGTCTCACTTTTGGTGCCCGGGCTAGAGTGCTATGGTGTCAGCTTAGCTCACAGCAACCTCAAACTCCTGGCCTCAAGTCATCCTTCTGTCTCAGCCTCTTGAGTAGCTGGGACTACAGGCATGTGCCAGCATGCCTGGCTAATTTTTCTTTCTATATATATTACTTGGCGGGTGGACATGATAAATAATGAGGATTGAGGACCAGATAAATGACTGGAAAAAAATACTTCCTGTTTCCTCAATACCAGCATCCATTTTAAGGGTATACCTGTAGACCTAGGTGGAAAATGGAGGCAAGCTTTAGAAAGAAAAAAAAAAAATCGCTGTCAGCCCCGTCAGAGGGTCCCCTCTTGTCTGGCTGACACTGGCACTGGTACTTAGGGGTCACATAGTGGCCACTTTGATCAGACTTGGGGGATGGGTAAAGTCAGGCCATGTTGGGAGCTTAAGAGTGGACCCCACCCCCACCCCAGGTGTGGAGGCCGGCTTTCAAATCTGCTACATTGTATGACAGGTTCTGCCTGGGCCCGCCAGCCCCAGGCGCCTCTAGCCTCCAGAGGGTCTCCGCCCAACCCCCTCCCTGTTGTCCCAGGGAGGGGCCCCTCCTCCTCCTCCCGCTCCCTGCCTGCCTCCCCGCCCCCACCGTAGGCCTCTGCCCAGGGTTTTGTTTTTTTTTTTTTTTTCTTTTCCCGGTTTCTGTTTTATCTTTGTTTTTAGTGGTTTTTTTTAGGTTTATGGAATATCGTTTAAAAATTAAATCACAGAATGAATTCTACAACAACTTGTGGCTTTTTATCCTAGGCTGAGAGCAATGTATTTTCTCTTCCTGTGAATTTTCCTGTCCTGGAAGAAATGCAAAGTTGATCCTGGGGGTTTCAAACCATCTTCTGGTTTCCCTGAACAGAAAGACCTTGAACACGGTTTATTTGACCATGTCTCTGTGTGCGTGCACGTGGGTGCCTGTCCTTATTCCTTTTGGGCACCGGGCTCTTTGGTCTCACAGAGTGGGCCTTCCTTGGTCGTGGACTGAGGCTGAACAGACTTAGGGATCAGATTGAAGGGACTTGACTACAGTAACCCCGGTGGGGGAAATTTTATTGATTTGAAAGTATACATTTCTAAATGAATAGGGTGAGTGACACATTCCAGAGGGGCCTCTGTCCCTGGATAATTGTCCCGGAGGGTCCTCCTGCAGCTTGTTGTGGTACCTCCACATTTAGGAGAGGAAAATCATTCATTTCCCTAATGATCATAGATGAGTCTGCTGAATTTTTTATGATGTCGTGGAAACATATAAAACACCCTTCCTACTAAACATAGCCGACCACAAAGTTTCTCCCAGGAAAAAATATTCAACATCATGAATTTCCCAGTGTAATAGAGGGAATGGTCTAGACAGAGGGGAAAAAAAATAAAGGAAAGAAACATTTTGTGTCCTTTTAAAACTTCCCCCCCACCCCCTGATGTTGGAAACTTGTAGTCTGGCCTCTATCCCCAAGAGGAGTTAATTCCTTTCTTAAAACTTCTGAGCAGTCCCCAGACCCACAGGCCTTGTTTTTGGCCCAGCTGAGACCAGTGAAATGATTAACCACAATAATGGTTAAAGCGGAGAACCCTCCCTCTATGTATTTTTTAACATACTTTTATTTATTTATATATTTATTTATTTATTTATTTATTTATTTATTCATTCATTCATTCATTCATGCATGCATACATGCATATATATATCTATATATATATACATTATATATATATATATATACAGAGAGAGAGAGAGAGAGAGAGAGAAATTTTTATCTCTCCCTCCCTCCTTTTTCTGGTAAGACAGACCTTTTTTATTATTATTAATTTTTTCTTTTTTTTTGAGACAGAGTCTCACTCTTAGGGCCTGGGCTAGGGTGCTATGGCTTCAGCTTAGCTCACAGCAACCTCAAAATCCTGGGTTCAAGTGATCCTTCTGTCTCAGCCTCTTGAGTAGTTGGGACTACAGGCATGTGCCAGCATGCCTGGCTAATTTTTCTTCCTATATATATTACCTGGCCAATTAATTTCTTTCTATTTATAGTAGAGATGGGGTCTTCCTCTTGCTCAGGCTGGTTTGAATTCCTGACCTCCAGCAATCCTCCCACCTTGGCCTCCCAGAGCTAGGATTGCAGCTGTGCTGGGCCTGAGAGAAATTTTTATGTCTCCCTCCCTGCTTATCTCTTTTCTCTTTTATTCTGTCTATAGCAGACATTCTGTCTATAGCAGCAGTGTGATGGGGTCGCCAGCCCAGCAAAGCCTCCTCCCACCTCCTTGCTGTGACTTCTCCTTACCCCTTGTCTTTTCCTTGCTAGCTCGCCTCACTTTAGGGGTCCACTTAACTGGATCTCAAGCTTGACTCCACTTTTATCATGTTAATGTCTCCCTCTGACCAAAGTTCTCTTGCATTCCAAAATGTTTTACTGAAACTGTCATTCAGTATTCAATCCGGGGTCCACCTCATGTATCAGTTCTCTGGGCCAGTTCCTGAAGAAAAGAACACTTTGGAGAAAATCACAGAAAATATATACAGAGAGAGAGAGAGAGAGAGGGAGAGAGAGAGAAACAGAGAGAGAGAGAGAGAAATTATTATCTCTCCCTCCCTGCTTTTTCTGGAAAGTAAGACCTTTTTTATTATTATTAATTTTTTCTTTTTTTTTGAGACAGAGTCTCACTTTTAGGGCCCGGGCTAGGGTGCTATGGCTTCAGACTAGCTCACAGCAACCTCAACCTCCTAGGCTCAAGCAATCCTCCTGCCTCAGCCTCCCAAACAGCTGGGACTACAGGGATATGCCGCCACGCCTGGCTCATTTTTCTTTCTATATATATTACTTGGCCAATTAATTTCTTTGTGTTTATAGTAGAGATGGGGTTTTGCTCTTGCTCAGGCTGGTTTGAACTCCTGACTTCCTGCAATCCTGCTGCCTCAGTCTCCCAGAGAGCTAGGACTACAGGTGTGCTGGGCCTGAGAAAAATTTTTATCTCTCCCTCCCTGCTTATCTCT
>NW_027438958.1:397500-400000 GCF_040939455.1 Microcebus murinus
TTGTCCCAGGGAGGGGCCCCTCCTCCTCCTCCCGCTCCCTGCCTGCCTCCCCGCCCCCACCGTAGGCCTCTGCCCAGGGTTTTTTTTTTTCTTTTCCCGGTTTCTGTTTTATCTTTGTCTTTAGTGTTTTTTTTAGGTTTATGGAATATCGTTTAAAAATTAAATCACAGAATGAATTCTACAACAACTTGTGGCTTTTTATCCTAGGCTGAGAGCAATGTATTTTCTCTTCCTGTGAATTTTCCTGTCCTGGAAGAAATGCAAAGTTGATCCTGGGGGTTTCAAACCATCTTCTGGTTTTCCTGAACAGAAAGACCTTGAACACGGTTTATTTGACCATGTCTCTGTGTGCGTGCACGTGGGTGCCTGTCCTTATTCCTTTTGGGCACCGGGCTCTTTGGTCTCACAGAGTGGGCCTTCCTTGGTCGTGGACTGAGGCTGAACAGACTTAGGGATCAGATTGAAGGGACTTGACTACAGTAACCCGGGTCGGGGAAATGTTATTGATATGAAAGTATACATTTCTAAATGAATAGGGTGAGTGACACATTCCAGAGGGGCCTCTGTCCCTGGATAGGTGTCCCGGAGGGTCCTCCTGCAGCTTGTTGTGGTACCTCCACATTTAGGAGAGGAAAATCATTCATTTCCCTTATGATCATAGATGAGTCTGCTGAATTTTTTATGATGTCGTGGAAACATATAAAACACCCTTCCTACTAAACATAGCCGACCACAAAGTTTCTCCCAGGAAAAAATATTCAACATCATGAATTTCACAGTGTAATAGAGGGAATGGTCTAGACAGAGGGAAAAAAAAATAAAGGAAAGAAACATTTGTGTCCTTTTAAAACTTCCCCCCCACCCCCTGATGTTGGAAACTTGTAGTCTGGCCTCTATCCCCAAGAGGAGTTAATTCCTTTCTTAAAACTTCTGAGGAGTCCCCAGACCCACAGGCCTTGTTTTTGGCCCAGCTGAGACCAGTAAAATGATTAACCACAATAATGGTTAAAGCGGAGAACCCTCACTCTATGTATTTTTTAACATACTTTTATTTATTTATTTATTCATTCATTCATTCATTCATTCATGCATGCATATATATATATATATATATATATATATACATTATATATATATATATATATATACAGAGAGAGAGAGAGAGAGAAATTTTTATCTCTCCCTCCCTCCTTTTTCTGGTAAGACAGACCTTTTTTATTATTATTAATTTTTTCTTTTTTTTTGAGACAGAGTCTCACTCTTAGGGCCTGGGCTAGGGTGCTATGGCTTCAGCTTAGCTCACAGCAACCTCAAAATCCTGGGTTCAAGTGATCCTTCTGTCTCAGCCTCTTGAGTAGTTGGGACTACAGGCATGTGCCAGCATGCCTGGCTAATTTTTCTTCCTATATATATTACCTGGCCAATTAATTTCTTTCTATTTATAGTAGAGATGGGGTCTTCCTCTTGCTCAGGCTGGTTTGAATTCCTGACCTCCAGCAATCCTCCCACCTTGGCCTCCCAGAGCTAGGATTGCAGCTGTGCTGGGCCTGAGAGAAATTTCTATGTCTCCCTCCCTGCTTATCTCTTTTCTCTTTTATTCTGTCTATAGCAGACATTCTGTCTATAGCAGCAGTGTGATGGGGTCGCCAGCCCAGCAAAGCCTCCTCCCACCCACCTCCTTGCTGTGACTTCTCCTTACCCCTTGTCTTTTCCTTGCTAGCTCCCCTCACTTTAGGGGTCCACTTAACTGGATCTCAAGCTTGACTCCACTTTTATCATGTTAATGTCTCCCTCTGACCAAAGTTCTCTTGCATTCCAAAATGTTTTACTGAAAATGTCATTCAGTATTCAATCCGGGGTCCACCTCATTTATCAGTTCTCTGGGCCAGTTCCTGAAGAAAAGAACACTTTGGAGAAAATCACAGAAAATATATACAGAGAGAGAGAGAGAGAGAGCGAGAGAGAGAGAGAAACAGAGAGAGAGAGAGAGGAATTATTATCTCTCCCTCCCTGCTTTTTCTGGAAAGTAAGACCTTTTTTATTATTATTAATTATTTCTTTTTTTTTGAGACAGAGTCTCACTTTTAGGGCCCGGGCTAGGGTGCTATGGCTTCAGCTTAGCTCACAGCAACCTCAAAATCCTGGGTTCAACTGATCCTTCTGTCTCAGCCTCTTGAGTAGTTGGGACTACAGGCATGTGCCAGCATGCCTGGCTAATTTTTCTTCCTATATATATTACTTGGCCAATTAATTTCTTTCTATTTGTAGTAGAGATGGGGTCTTCCTCTTGCTCAGGCTGGTTTGAATTCCTGACCTCCAGCAATCCTCCCACCTTGGCCTCCCAGAGCTAGGATTGCAGCTGTGCTGTGCCTGAGAGAAATTTTTATGTCTTCCTCCCTGCTTATCTCTTTTCTTTTTTATTCTGTCTATAGTAGACATTCTATCTATAGCAGCAGTGTGAAGCGGTCGCCAGCCCTGCAAAGCCTCCTCCAACCTCCTT
>NW_027438958.1:402500-415000 GCF_040939455.1 Microcebus murinus
TATATATATAGAGAGAGAGAGAGAGTGAAATTCTTATCTCTCCATCCCACCTTATCTCTTTTATTCTGTCTATAGCAGATTTATATATATATATATATATATATATAGAGAGAGAGTGAGTGAAATTTCTACCTCTCCATCCCTGCTTATCTCTTTTTTTTTGTCTATAGCAGATTTATATATATATATATACATACAGAGAGAGAGAGACACAGAGAGAGAGACACAGAGAGAGATATAAAAATCTATCCATTGCATTTCCTACCCTTTAGGTGACTGGGCCTCAGAAGGGCAATGTGAATTGACAAAATTTGTGTTGCTAACAAATAAAACGCTGGAGTTCAAACTCTCAGTTTTCCTAATAAAACCTGTCCCCCTACCAATCATACTGTGCCACCTCTGAGAGTATATACCCCACAGAGGAGTGCCCTGAAGGCCATGGTTGGATAGACAGAGCCAAAGGGTGGAGATCCTGGAGTCTGTGCTTTGCAGTCAGTCTAGAGGCACATGGAGCCATTCAAACTGCTTGTGAGGAAAAATAGGGAAACAACAGAAACTCACTCGTCTCCGTTGTGGTAGTCAAGATCAGATTTCATGAAACCCACATAAGAAGTAAAATAGGACCATACTGATAGATGCAATTTTAAACTTAGAGCAGAATGCGTGGCACTGCTTGTCCTCTTAGATACTGTCAACAGAAAGCATTTGGTGGACAAACAATCTCCAGCAGCTTTTCTGCAGAGATGAACCAACGTGTATATGTGTGTGTGTGTGGGGGGGGTGGTGGACATGATAAATAATGAGGATTGAGGACCAGATAAATGACTGGAAAAAAATACTTCCTGTTTCCTCACTACCAGCATCCATTTCAAGGGTATACCTGTAGACCTAGGTGTAAAATGGAAGCAAGCTTTAGAAAGAAAAAAAAAAAAATTCGCTGTCAGACTTGGGGGATGGGTAAAGTCAGGCCATGTTGGGAGCTTAAGAGTGGACCCCACCCCCACCCCAGGTGTGGAGGCCGGCTTTCAAATCTGCTACATTGTATGACAGGTTCTGCCTGGGCCCGCCAGCCCCAGGCGCCTCAAGCCTCCAGAGGGTCTCCGCCCAACCCCCTCCCTGTTGTCCCAGGGAGGGGCCCCTCCTCCTCCCGCTCCCTGCCTGCCTCCCCGCCCCCACCGTAGGCCTCTGCCCAGGGTTTTTTTTTTTTTTTTTCTTTTCCCGGTTTCTGTTTAATCTTTGTTTTTTTGTGTTTTTTTTTTAGGTTTATGGAATATCGTTTAAAAATTTAAATCACAGAATCAATTCTACAACAACTTGTGACTTTTTATCCTAGGCTGAGAACAATGTATTTTCTCTTCCTGTGAATTTTATTTTATGGATTCCAAAGTATACATTTCTAAATGAATAGGGTGAGCAACACACTCCCGTGGGGCCTGTGTCAGTGGATAGTTGTCCGGGAGGGTCCCCTCCTGCAGCTTGTTGTGGTAGCTCAACATTTAGGAGAGGCAAATCATTCACTTCCCTAATGATCCTAGATGAGTCTGCTCAATTTTTTATGATGTCCTGGAAACATATAAAACACCCTTCCTACTTCACGTAGCCGACCACAAAGTTTCTCCCAGGAAAAAATATTCAACATCATGAATTTCACAGTGTAATAGAGGGAATGGTCTAGACAGAGGGAAAAAAAAATAAAGGAAAGAAACATTTTGTGTCCTTTTAAAACTTCCCCCCCACCCCCTGATGTTGGAAACTTGTAGTCTGGCCTCTATCCCCAAGAGGAGTTAATTCCTTTCTTAAAACTTCTGAGCAGTCCCCAGACCCACAGGCCTTGTTTTTGGCCCAGCTGAGACCAGTGAAATGATTAACCACAATAATGGTTAAAGCGGAGAACCCTCACTCTATGTATTTTTTAACATACTTTTATTTATTTATTTATTCATTCATTCATTCATTCATTCATGCATGCATATATATATATATATATATATATATATATACACATTATATATATATATACAGAGAGAGAGAGAGAGAGAGAGAGAAATTTTTATCTCTCCCTCCCTCCTTTTTCTGGTAAGACAGACCTTTTTTATTATTATTAATTTTTTCTTTTTTTTTGAGACAGAGTCTCACTCTTAGGGCCTGGGCTAGGGTGCTATGGCTTCAGCTTAGCTCACAGCAACCTCAAAATCCTGGGTTCAAGTGATCCTTCTGTCTCAGCCTCTTGAGTAGTTGGGACTACAGGCATGTGCCAGCATGCCTGGCTAATTTTTCTTCCTATATATATTACTTGGCCAATTAATTTCTTTCTATTTATAGTAGAGATGGGGTCTTCCTCTTGCTCAGGCTGGTTTGAATTCCTGACCTCCAGCAATCCTCCCACCTTGGCCTCCCAGAGCTAGGATTGCAGCTGTGCTGGGCCTGAGAGAAATTTTTATGTCTCCCTCCCTGCTTATCTCTTTTCTCTTTTATTCTGTCTATAGCAGACATTCTGTCTATAGCAGCAGTGTGATGGGGTCGCCAGCCCAGCAAAGCCTCCTCCCACCTCCTTGCTGTGACTTCTCCTTACCCCTTGTCTTTTCCTTGCTAGCTCCCCTCACTTTAGGGGTCCACTTAACTGGATCTCAAGCTTGACTCCACTTTTATCATGTTAATGTCTCCCTCTGACCAAAGTTCTCTTGCATTCCAAAATGTTTGACTGAAACTGTCATTCAGTATTCAATCCGGGGTCCACCTCATTTATCAGTTCTCTGGGCCAGTTCCTGAAGAAAAGAACACTTTGGAGAAAATCACAGAAAATATATACAGAGAGAGAGAGAGAGAGCGAGAGAGAAAGAAAGAGAGAAAGAGAGAGAGAAATTATTATCTCTCCCTCCCTGCTTTTTATGGAAAGTAAGACCTTTTTCATTATTATTAATTTTTTCTTTTTTTTTGAGACAGAGTCTCACTTTTAGGGCCCGGGCTAGGGTGCTATGGCTTCAGACTAGCTCACAGCAACCTCAACCTCCTAGGCTCAAGCAATCCTCCTGCCTCAGCCTCCCAAACAGCTGGGACTACAGGGATATGCCGCCACGCCTGGCTCATTTTTCTTTCTATATATATTACTTGGCCAATTAATTTCTTTGTGTTTATAGTAGAGATGGGGTTTTGCTCTTGCTCAGGGTGGTTTGAACTCCTGACTTCCTGCAATCCTGCTGCCTCAGTCTCCCAGAGAGCTAGGACTACAGGTGTGCTGGGCCTGAGAAAAATTTTTATCTCTACCTCCCTGCTTATCTCTTTAATTCTGTCTATAGCAGATTTATATATATATACACAGAGAGAGAGAGAAAGAGAGAGAGAGAGAATTTATATCTCTCCCTCCCTTCTTATCTCTTTTATTCTGTCTATAGCAGATTTATATATATATATATACATGGAGAGAGAGAGAGAGAGTGAAATTTTTATCTCTCCCTCCCTTCTTATCTCTTTTATTCTGTCTATAGCAGATTTATATATATACACAGAGAGAGAGAGAGAGAGTGAAATTTTTATCTCTCCATCCCTGCTTATCTCTTTTATTCTGTCTATAGCAGATTTATATATATATATATAGAGAGAGAGAGAGAGAGAATTTATATCTCTCCCTCCCTTCTTATCTCTTTTATTCTGTCAATAGCAGATTTATATATATATAGAGAGAGAGACAGAGAGACAGAGAGACAGAGAGACAGAGGAATTCATATCTCTCCCTCCCTTCTTATCTCTTTTATTCTGTCTATAGCAGATTTATATATATACATATATATAGAGAGAGTGAGAGAGGAATTTATATCTCTCCCTCCCTGCTTATCTCTTTTATTCTGTCTATAGCAGATTTATATATATACACAGAGAGAGAGAGAGAGTGAAATTTTTATCTCTCCATCCCTGCTTATCTCTTTTATTCTGTCTATAGCAGATTTATATATATAGAGAGAGAGAGAGAGAGAATTTATATCTCTCCCTCCCTTCTTATCTCTTTTATTCTGTCTATAGCAGATTTATATATATATACACAGAGAGAGAGAGAAAGAGAGAGTGAAATATTTATCTCTCCCTCCCTGCTTATCTCTTTTATTCTGTCTATAGCAGATTTATATATATACACAGAGAGAGAGAGAGAGAGAGTGAAATTTTTATCTCTCCCTCCCTGCTTATCTCTTTTATTCTGTCTATAGCAGATTTATATATATATATATATAGAGAGAGAGAGAGAGGAATTTATATCTCTCCCTCCCTTTTTATTTCTTTTATTCTGTCTATAGCAGATTTATATATATATAGAGAGAGAGAGAGAGAGAGTGAGTGAAATTTTTATTTCTCCATCCCTGCTTATCTCTTTTATTCTGTCTATAGCAGATCTCTCTCTCCATATATATATACATAGAGAGAGAGAGAGAGAGAGTGAGTGAAATTTTATCTCTCCATCCCTGCTTATCTCTTTTATTCTGTCTATAGCAGATTTATATATATATATATATATAGAGAGAGAGAGAGAGAGAGAATTTTTATCTCTCCATCCCAGCTTATCTCTTTTATTCTGTCAATAGCAGATTTATATATATATATAGAGAGAGAGACAGAGAGACAGAGAGACAGAGAGACAGAGGAATTCATATCTCTCCCTCCCTTCTTATCTCTTTTATTCTGTCTATAGCAGATTTATATATATATATATATATATATGGAGAGAGAGAGAGAGAGTGAGTGAAATTCTTATCTCTCCATCCCAGCTTATGTCTTTTATTCTGTCTATAGCAGATATATATATATATATATAGATAGAGAGAGAGAGAGAGAGGAATTTATATCTCTCCCTCCCTTCTTATCTCTTTTATTCTGTCTATAGCAGATTTATATATATATACACAGAGAGAGAGAGAAAGAGAGAGAGAGTGAAATATTTATCTCTCCCTCCCTGCTTATCTCTTTTATTCTGTCTATAGCAGATTTATATATATATATATATGGAGAGAGAGAGAGAGAGTGAAATTTTTATCTCTACCTCCCTTCTTATCTCTTTTATTCTGTCTATAGCAGATTTATATATATACACAGAGAGAGAGAGAGAGAGTGAAATTTTTATCTCTCCCTCCCTGCTTATCTCTTTTATTCTGTCTATAGCAGATTTATATATATATATATATAGAGAGAGAGAGAGAGAGAGAGAGGAATTTATATCTCTCCCTCCCTTTTTATTTCTTTTATTCTGTCTATAGCAGATTTATATATATATATATAGAGAGAGAGAGAGAGAGTGAGTGAAATTTTTATCTCTCCATCCCTGCTTATTTCTTTTATTCTGTCTATAGCAGATCTCTCTCTCTCCATATATATATACATAGAGAGAGAGAGAGAGAAAGAGTGAGTGAAATTTTATCTCTCCATCCCTGCTTATCTCTTTTATTCTGTCTATAGCAGATTTTTATATATATATATATATATATGTATATATATATAGAGAGAGAGAGAGAGGAATTTTTATCTCTCCCTCCCTTCTTATCTCTTTTATTCTCTCTATAGCAGATTTATATATATACACATACATACAGAGAGAGAGAGAGAGTGAAATTTTTATCTCTGAATCCCTGGTTTTACTGCTAAGTCCATAGTTCTTAATTTTTTTTTTTTTTTTTTGACAGAGTCTCACTTTTGGTGCCCGGGCAAGAGTGCTATGGTGTCAGCTTAGCTCACAGCAACCTCAAACTCCTGGCCTCAAGTCATCCTTCTGTCTCAGCCTCTTGAGTAGCTGGGACTACAGGCATGTGCCAGCATGCCTGGCTAATTTTTCTTTCTATATATATTACTTGGCGGGTGGACATGATAAATAATGAGGATTGAGGACCAGATAAATGACTGGAAAAAAATACTTCCTGTTTCCTCAATACCAGCATCCATTTTAAGGGTATACCTGTAGACCTAGGTGGAAAATGGAGGCAAGCTTTAGAAAGAAAAAAAAAAAATCGCTGTCAGCCCCGTCAGAGGGTCCCCTCTTGTCTGGCTGACACTGGCACTGGTACTTAGGGGTCACATAGTGGCCACTTTGATCAGACTTGGGGGATGGGTAAAGTCAGGCCATGTTGGGAGCTTAAGAGTGGACCCCACCCCCACCCCAGGTGTGGAGGCCGGCTTTCAAATCTGCTACATTGTATGACAGGTTCTGCCTGGGCCCGCCAGCCCCAGGCGCCTCTAGCCTCCAGAGGGTCTCCGCCCAACCCCCTCCCTGTTGTCCCAGGGAGGGGCCCCTCCTCCTCCTCCCGCTCCCTGCCTGCCTCCCCGCCCCCACCGTAGGCCTCTGCCCAGGGTTTTTTTTTTTTTTTTCTTTTCCCGGTTTCTGTTTAATCTTTGTTTTTTTGTGTTTTTTTTTAGGTTTATGGAATATCGTTTAAAAATTTAAATCACAGAATGAATTCTACAACAACTTGTGACTTTTTATCCTAGGCTGAGAACAATGTATTTTCTCTTCCTGTGAATTTTATTTTATGGATTCCAAAGTATACATTTCTAAATGAATAGGGTGAGCAACACACTCCCGTGGGGCCTGTGTCAGTGGATAGGTGTCCGGGAGGGTCCCCTCCTGCAGCTTGTTGTGGTAGCTCAACATTTAGGAGAGGCAAATCATTCACTTCCCTAATGATCCTAGATGAGTCTGCTCAATTTTTTATGATGTCCTGGAAACATATAAAACACCCTTCCTACTGCACATAGCCCGGACCACAAAGTTTCTCCCAGGAAAAACTATTTAACATCATGAATTTCACAGTGTAATAGAGGGAATGGTCTAGAGAGAGGGCAAAAAAAATAAAGGACAGAGACATTTTGTGTCCTTTTAAAACTCCACCCCCCCACCCCCTGATGTTGGAAATTTGTAGTCTGGCCTCTATCCCCAAGAGCAGTTCAATCTTTTCTTAAAACTCCAGAGCGGTCGGTCCCCAGCCTCACAGGCCTTGTTTTTGGCCCAGCTGAGACCAGTGAAATGATTAACCACAATAATGGCTAAAGCGGAGAACCCTCCCTCTATGTATTTTTTAACATACTTTTATTTATTCATTCATTCATGCATGCATGCATGCATTTAATTTTTTGAGACAGAGTCTCACTTTGTTGCCCAGGCTAGAGTGAGTGCCATGGCGTCAGCCTAGCTCACAGCAACCTCAACCTCCTGGGCTCAAGCGATCCTCCTGCCTCAGCCTCCCAAGTAGCTGGGACTACAGGCAGTGTCATCATGCCTGGCTAATTTTTCTCTCTCTCTGTATTACTTGGCCAATTAATTTCTTTCTATTTATAGTAGAGATGGGGTCTTGCTCTTGCTCCCACTGATTTGAACTCCTGACCTCCAGCAATCCTTCCCCCTTGGCCTCCCAGAGAGCTAGGATTACAGGTGTGCTGGGCCTGAGAGAAATTTTTATCTCTCCCTCCCTGCTTATGTCTTTTATTCTGTCTATAGCAGACATAGAGAGAGAGAGAGACAGAGAGAGTGAGAGAGAGAAACTATTATCTCTCCCTCCCTGCTTTATCTGGTAAGTCCTTTTTTATGATTATGATTATTATTCTTTTTTTTGAGACAGAGTCTCACTTTTGGTGCCAGGGCTAGAGTGCTCTGGCGTCAGCTTAGCTCACAGCTACCTCAAACTCCTGGGCTCAAGTGACCCTTCTGTTTCAGCCTCCTGAGTAGCTGGAACTACAGACATGCACCACCATGCCCGGCCTATTATGTGTTTGTGTGTGTGTGTTTAGTTGGCCAATTAATTTCTTTCTATTTATAGTAGAGATGGTCTTGCTCTTCCTCAGGCTGGTTTTGAACTCCTATCCTTGAGCAATCCTCCTGCCTCAGCCTCCCAGAGAGCTAGGATTACAGCTGTACTGGGCCTGAGCGAAATTTTTATCTCTCCCTCCCTGCTTATCTCTTTTATTCTGTCTATAGCAGATTTATACAGAGAGAGAGGAATTTATATCTCTCCCTCCCTTCTTATTTCTTTTATTCTGTCTATAGCAGATTTAGAGAGAGAGAGAGAGAGTGAGTGAAATTTTTATCCCTCCATCCCTGCTTATCTCTTTTATTCTGTCTATAGCAGATTTATATATATATATAGAGAGAGAGACAGAGAGACACAGAGAGAGAGAGAGAGAGATATCAATCTATCCATTGCATTTCCTAGTCTTTAGGTGACTGGGTCTCAGCAGGGGAATGTGAATTGACAAAATTTGTGTTGCTAACAAATAAAACGCTGGGGTTCAAACTCTCCGTTTTCCCAATAAAACCTATCCCCCTACCAATCATACTGTGCCACCTCTGGAGTGTGACCTGGTCGCCAGCCCAGCAAAGCCTCCTCCCACCCACCTCCTTGCTGTGACTTCTCCTTACCCCTTGTCTTTTCCTTGCTAGCTCCCCTCACTTTAGGGGTCCACTTAACTGGATCTCAAGCTTGACTCCACTTTTATCATGTTAATGTCTCCCTCTGACCAAAGTTCTCTTGCATTCCAAATCCTTTGACTGAAACTGTCATTCAGTATTCAATCTGGGGTCCACCTCATGTATTAGTTCTCTGGGCCAGTTCCTGGACAAATGAACACTTTGGAGAAAATCACAGAAAACAGATGTGGCCTCCTTCCACTGTATGCTGGTTTAGAGCCTCATGAGTCTATCTGATCATTCCCCCAAAATTTAATAGATTGCCACGAACATACATAAAATTGAAATTCATATCATCCACAAAAACTAGCTCACAGCAACCTCAACCTCCTGGGTTCAAGCAATCCTCCTGGTTCAGCCTCCCAAACAGCTGGGACTACAGGGATGTGTCGCCAAGCCTGGCTCATTTTTCTTTCTATATATATTACTTGGCCAATTAATTTCTTTGTGTTTATAGTAGAGATGGGGTTTTGCTCTTGCTCAGGCTGGTTTGAACTCCTGACCTCCACCAATCCTGCTGCCTCAGTCTCCCAGAGAGCTAGGACTACAGGTGTGCTGGGCCTGAGAAAAATTTTATCTCTCCCTCCCTGCTTATCTCTTTTATTCTGTCTATAGCAGATTTATATATATACACACACAGAGAGAGAGGGAGTGAAATTTTTATCTCTCCATCCCTGCTTATCTCTTTTATTCTGTCTATAGCAGATTTATATATATATATATATAGAGAGAGAGAGAGAGAGAGAGAATTTATATCTCTCCCTCCCTTCTTATCTCTTTTATTCTGTCTATAGCAGATTCATATATATATATATGTAGAGAGAGACAGAGAGAGTGAAATTTTTATCTCTCCATCCCTGCTTATCTCTTTTATTCTCTCTATAGCAGATTTATATATATACACAGAGAGAGAGAGAGAGTGAAATTTTTATCTCTCCATCCCTGCTTATCTCTTTTATTCTGTCTATAGCAGATTTATATATATATATATAGAGAGAGAGAGAATTTATATCTCTCCCTCCCTTATTATCTCTTTTATTCTGTCTATAGCAGATTTATATATATATATATAGATATATGTAGAGAGAGACAGAGAGAGTGAAATTTTATCTCTCCATCCCTGCTTATCTCTTTTATTCTCTATATAGCAGATTTATATATATATACATATATATAGTGAGAGAGAGACAGAGACAGAGAGACACAGAGAGAGATATATATGAATCTATCCATTGCATTTCCTACCCTTTAGGTGACTGGGCCTCAACAGGGCAATGTGAATTGACAAAGTTTGTGTTGCTAACAAATAAAACGCTGGGGTTCAAACTCTCCGTTTTCCCAATAAAACCTATCCCCCTACCAATCATACTGTGCCACCTCTGAGAGTATATACCCCACAGAGGAGTGCCCTGAAGGCCATGGTTGGATAGACAGAGCCAAAGGGTGGAGATCCTGGAGTCTGTGCTTTGCAGTCAGTCTAGAGGCACATGGAGCCATTCAAACTGCTTGTGAGGAAAAATAGGGAAACAACAGAAACTCACTCGTCTCCGTTGTGGTAGTCAAGATCAGCTTTTATGAAACACACATAAGAAGTAAAATAGGACCATACTGATAGATGCAATTTTAATCTTAGAGCAGAATGCGTGGCACTGCTTGTCCTCTTAGATACTGTCAACAGAAAGCATTTGGTGGACAAACAATCTCCAGCAGCTTTTCTGCAGAGATGAACCTACCTGTCTGTGTGTGTGGGGGGAGGGAGATGATAAATAATGAGGATTGAGGACCAGATAAATGACTGGAAAAAAATACTTCCTGTTTCCTCAATACCAGCATCCATTTCAAGGGTATACCTGTAGACCTAGGTGGAAAATGGAAGCAAGCTTTAGAAAGAAAAAAAAAAATTCGCTGTCAGCCCCGTCAGAGGGTCCCCTCTTGTCTGGCTGACACTGGCACCGGTACTTAGGGGTCACCTAGTAGCCACTTTGATCAGACTTGGGGATGGGTAAAGTCAGGCCATGTTGGGAGCTTAAGAGTGGACCCCACCCCCACCCCAGGTGTGGAGGCCGGCTTTCAAATCTGCTACATTGTATGACAGGTTCTGCCTGGGCCCGCCAGCCCCAGGCGCCTCTAGCCTCCAGAGGGTCTCCGCCCAACCCCCTCCCTGTTGTCCCAGGGAGGGGCCCCTCCTCCTTCTCCCGCTCCCTGCCTGCCTCCCCGCCCCCACCTTAGGCCTCTGCCCAGGGTTTTTTTTTTTTTTTTTTTCTTTTCCCGGTTTCTGTTTTATCTTTGTTTTTTTTTTTTGTTTATTTGTGTGTTTTTTTTAGGTTTATGGAATATCGTTTAAAAATTTAAATCACAGAATGAATTCTACAACAACTTGTGACTTTTTATCCTAGGCTGAGAACAATGTATTTTCTCTTCCTGTGAATTTTATTTTATTGATTCCAAAGTATACATTTCTAAATGAATAGGGTGAGCGACACACTCCCGTGGGGCCTGTGTCAGTGGATAGGTGTCCGGGAGGGTCCCCTCCTGCAGCTTGTTGTGGTAGCTCAACATTTAAGAGAGGCAAATCATTCAGTTCCCTAATGATCCTAGATGAGTCTGCTCAATTTTTTATGATGTCCTGGAAACATATAAAACACCCTTCCTACTTCACATAGCCGACCACAAAGTTTCTCCCAGGAAAAACTATTTAACATCATGAATTTCACAGTGTAATAGACGGAATGGTCTAGAGAGAGGGCAAAAAAAATAAAGGACAGAGACATTTTGTGTCCTTTTAAAACGCCACCCCCCCACCCCCTGATGTTGGAAATTTGTAGTCTGGCCTCTATCCCCAAGAGCAGTTCAATCTTTTCTTAAAACTGCAGAGCGGTCGGTCCCCAGCCCCACAGGCCTTGTTTTTGGCCCAGCTGAGACCAGTGAAATGATTAACCACAATAATGGCTAAAGCGGAGAACCCTCCCTCTATGTATTTTTTAACATACTTTTATTTATTCATTCATTCATTCATGCATGCATGCATGCATTTAATTTTTTGAGACAGAGTCTCACTTTGTTGCCCAGGCTAGAGTGAGTGCCATGGCGTCAGCCTAGCTCACGGCAACCTCAACCTCCTGGGCTCAAGCCATCCTCCTGCCTCAGCCTCCCAAGTAGCTAGGACTACAGGCAGTGTAATCATGCCTGGCTAATTTTTCTCTCTCTCTCTATTACTTGACCAATTAATTTCTTTCTATTTATAGTAGAGATGGGGTCTTGCTCTTGCTCCCACTGATTTGAACTCCTGACTTCCAGCAATCCTTCCCCCTTGGCCTCCCAGAGAGCTAGGATTACAGGTGTGCTGGGCCTGAGAGAAATTTTTATCTCTCCCTCCCTGCTTATGTCTTTTATTCTGTCTATAGCAGACATAGAGAGAGAGAGAGAGAGAGAGAGAGACAGAGAGAGACAGAGAGAGTGAGAGAGAGAAATTATTATCTCTCCCTCCCTGCTTTATCTGGTAAGTCCTTTTTTATGATTATTATTCTTATTCTTTTTTTTGAGACAGAGTCTCACTTTTGGTGCCAGGGCTAGAGTGCTATGGCGTCAGCTTAGCTCACAGCTACCTCAAACTCCTGGGCTCAAGTGACCCTTCTGTTTCAGCCTCCTGAGTAGCTGGAACTACAGACATGCACCACCATGCCCGGCCTATTATGTGTTTGTGTGTGTGTGTTTAGTTGGCCAATTAATTTCTTTCTATTTATAGTAGAGATGGTCTTGCTCTTCCTCAGGCTGGTTTTGAACTCCTATCCTTGAGCAATCCTCCTGCCTCAGCCTCCCAGAGAGCTAGGATTACAGCTGTACTGGGCCTGAGAGAAATTTTTCTCTCTCCCTCCCTGCTTATCTCTTTTATTCTGTCTATAGCAGATTTTTACACAGAGAGAGGAATTTATATCTCTCCCTCCCTTCTGATTTCTTTTATTCTGTCTATAGCAGATTTAGAGAGAGAGAGAGAGAGAGAGAGAGAGAGAGAGAGAGAGAGTGAAATTTTTATCCCTCCATCCCTGCTTATCTCTTTTATTCTGTC
>NW_027438958.1:420000-425000 GCF_040939455.1 Microcebus murinus
GGCCAATTAATTTCTTTCTATTTATAGTAGAGATGGGGTCTTGCTCTTGCTCCCACTGATTTGAACTCCTGACTTCCAGCAATCCTTCCCCCTTGGCCTCCCAGAGAGCTAGGATTACAGGTGTGCTGGGCCTGAGAGAAATTTTTATCTCTCCCTCCCTGCTTATGTCTTTTATTCTGTCTATAGCAGACATAGAGAGAGAGAGAGACAGAGAGAGTGAGAGAGAGAAACTATTATCTCTCCCTCCCTGCTTTATCTGGTAAGTCCTTTTTTATGATTATGATTATTATTCTTTTTTTTGAGACAGAGTCTCACTTTTGGTGCCAGGGCTAGAGTGCTCTGGCGTCAGCTTAGCTCACAGCTACCTCAAACTCCTGGGCTCAAGTGACCCTTCTGTTTCAGCCTCCTGAGTAGCTGGAACTACAGACATGCACCACCATGCCCGGCCTATTATGTGTTTGTGTGTGTGTGTTTAGTTGGCCAATTAATTTCTTTCTATTTATAGTAGAGATGGTCTTGCTCTTCCTCAGGCTGGTTTTGAACTCCTATCCTTGAGCAATCCTCCTGCCTCAGCCTCCCAGAGAGCTAGGATTACAGCTGTACTGGGCCTGAGCGAAATTTTTATCTCTCCCTCCCTGCTTATCTCTTTTATTCTGTCTATAGCAGATTTATACAGAGAGAGAGGAATTTATATCTCTCCCTCCCTTCTTATTTCTTTTATTCTGTCTATAGCAGATTTAGAGAGAGAGAGAGAGAGTGAGTGAAATTTTTATCCCTCCATCCCTGCTTATCTCTTTTATTCTGTCTATAGCAGATTTATATATATATATAGAGAGAGAGACAGAGAGACACAGAGAGAGAGAGAGAGAGATATCAATCTATCCATTGCATTTCCTAGTCTTTAGGTGACTGGGTCTCAGCAGGGGAATGTGAATTGACAAAATTTGTGTTGCTAACAAATAAAACGCTGGGGTTCAAACTCTCCGTTTTCCCAATAAAACCTATCCCCCTACCAATCATACTGTGCCACCTCTGGAGTGTGACCTGGTCGCCAGCCCAGCAAAGCCTCCTCCCACCCACCTCCTTGCTGTGACTTCTCCTTACCCCTTGTCTTTTCCTTGCTAGCTCCCCTCACTTTAGGGGTCCACTTAACTGGATCTCAAGCTTGACTCCACTTTTATCATGTTAATGTCTCCCTCTGACCAAAGTTCTCTTGCATTCCAAATCCTTTGACTGAAACTGTCATTCAGTATTCAATCTGGGGTCCACCTCATGTATTAGTTCTCTGGGCCAGTTCCTGGACAAATGAACACTTTGGAGAAAATCACAGAAAACAGATGTGGCCTCCTTCCACTGTATGCTGGTTTAGAGCCTCATGAGTCTATCTGATCATTCCCCCAAAATTTAATAGATTGCCACGAACATACATAAAATTGAAATTCATATCATCCACAAAAACTAGCTCACAGCAACCTCAACCTCCTGGGTTCAAGCAATCCTCCTGGTTCAGCCTCCCAAACAGCTGGGACTACAGGGATGTGTCGCCAAGCCTGGCTCATTTTTCTTTCTATATATATTACTTGGCCAATTAATTTCTTTGTGTTTATAGTAGAGATGGGGTTTTGCTCTTGCTCAGGCTGGTTTGAACTCCTGACCTCCACCAATCCTGCTGCCTCAGTCTCCCAGAGAGCTAGGACTACAGGTGTGCTGGGCCTGAGAAAAATTTTATCTCTCCCTCCCTGCTTATCTCTTTTATTCTGTCTATAGCAGATTTATATATATACACACACAGAGAGAGAGGGAGTGAAATTTTTATCTCTCCATCCCTGCTTATCTCTTTTATTCTGTCTATAGCAGATTTATATATATATATAGAGAGAGAGAGAGAGAGAGAGAGAGAATTTATATCTCTCCCTCCCTTCTTATCTCTTTTATTCTGTCTATAGCAGATTCATATATATATATATGTAGAGAGAGACAGAGAGAGTGAAATTTTTATCTCTCCATCCCTGCTTATCTCTTTTATTCTCTCTATAGCAGATTTATATATATACACAGAGAGAGAGAGAGAGTGAAATTTTTATCTCTCCATCCCTGCTTATCTCTTTTATTCTGTCTATAGCAGATTTATATATATATATAGAGAGAGAGAGAGAATTTATATCTCTCCCTCCCTTATTATCTCTTTTATTCTGTCTATAGCAGATTTATATATATATATATAGATATATGTAGAGAGAGACAGAGAGAGTGAAATTTTATCTCTCCATCCCTGCTTATCTCTTTTATTCTCTATATAGCAGATTTATATATATATACATATATATAGTGAGAGAGAGACAGAGACAGAGAGACACAGAGAGAGATATATATGAATCTATCCATTGCATTTCCTACCCTTTAGGTGACTGGGCCTCAACAGGGCAATGTGAATTGACAAAGTTTGTGTTGCTAACAAATAAAACGCTGGGGTTCAAACTCTCCGTTTTCCCAATAAAACCTATCCCCCTACCAATCATACTGTGCCACCTCTGAGAGTATATACCCCACAGAGGAGTGCCCTGAAGGCCATGGTTGGATAGACAGAGCCAAAGGGTGGAGATCCTGGAGTCTGTGCTTTGCAGTCAGTCTAGAGGCACATGGAGCCATTCAAACTGCTTGTGAGGAAAAATAGGGAAACAACAGAAACTCACTCGTCTCCGTTGTGGTAGTCAAGATCAGCTTTTATGAAACACACATAAGAAGTAAAATAGGACCATACTGATAGATGCAATTTTAATCTTAGAGCAGAATGCGTGGCACTGCTTGTCCTCTTAGATACTGTCAACAGAAAGCATTTGGTGGACAAACAATCTCCAGCAGCTTTTCTGCAGAGATGAACCTACCTGTCTGTGTGTGTGGGGGGAGGGAGATGATAAATAATGAGGATTGAGGACCAGATAAATGACTGGAAAAAAATACTTCCTGTTTCCTCAATACCAGCATCCATTTCAAGGGTATACCTGTAGACCTAGGTGGAAAATGGAAGCAAGCTTTAGAAAGAAAAAAAAAAATTCGCTGTCAGCCCCGTCAGAGGGTCCCCTCTTGTCTGGCTGACACTGGCACCGGTACTTAGGGGTCACCTAGTAGCCACTTTGATCAGACTTGGGGATGGGTAAAGTCAGGCCATGTTGGGAGCTTAAGAGTGGACCCCACCCCCACCCCAGGTGTGGAGGCCGGCTTTCAAATCTGCTACATTGTATGACAGGTTCTGCCTGGGCCCGCCAGCCCCAGGCGCCTCTAGCCTCCAGAGGGTCTCCGCCCAACCCCCTCCCTGTTGTCCCAGGGAGGGGCCCCTCCTCCTTCTCCCGCTCCCTGCCTGCCTCCCCGCCCCCACCTTAGGCCTCTGCCCAGGGTTTTTTTTTTTTTTTTTTTTCTTTTCCCGGTTTCTGTTTTATCTTTGTTTTTTTTTTTTGTTTATTTGTGTGTTTTTTTTAGGTTTATGGAATATCGTTTAAAAATTTAAATCACAGAATGAATTCTACAACAACTTGTGACTTTTTATCCTAGGCTGAGAACAATGTATTTTCTCTTCCTGTGAATTTTATTTTATTGATTCCAAAGTATACATTTCTAAATGAATAGGGTGAGCGACACACTCCCGTGGGGCCTGTGTCAGTGGATAGGTGTCCGGGAGGGTCCCCTCCTGCAGCTTGTTGTGGTAGCTCAACATTTAAGAGAGGCAAATCATTCAGTTCCCTAATGATCCTAGATGAGTCTGCTCAATTTTTTATGATGTCCTGGAAACATATAAAACACCCTTCCTACTTCACATAGCCCCGACCACAAAGTTTCTCCCAGGAAAAACTATTTAACATCATGAATTTCACAGTGTAATAGAGGGAATGGTCTAGAGAGAGGGCAAAAAAAAAAATAAAGGACAGAGACATTTTGTGTCCTTTTAAAACTCCACCCCCCCCACCCCCTGATGTTGGAAATTTGTAGTCTGGCCTCTATCCCCAAGAGCAGTTCAATCTTTTCTTAAAACTCCAGAGCGGTAGGTCCCCAGCCCCACAGGCCTTGTTTTTGGCCCAGCTGAGACCAGTGAAGTGATTAACCACAATAATGGCTAAAGCGGAGAACCCTCCCTCTATGTATTTTTTAACAGACTTTTATTTATTCATTCATTCATTCATTCATGCATGCATTTAATTTTTTGAGACAGAGTCTCACTTTGTTGCCTGTGGGGCGCGGTGTCAACGCCATTACAAGTTGGCGCCTGTTTCCGGCTTTGCCTAGAGCAGCTAACAAGTTCAGCACAGGCACAATTGTCGGTTGCCCTGTGGCGCGAGAATGCAAACAAAGGGTCCTGATATGGGCTAATGCTTTGGGGGCTCGACAGTTGAGCGGCCTATCGCAGCTTAGGGGTTGTGCTTCTGGGGTTTATAGCAGCCTGCGCGCTGCCGGGCTGGGTCTTCCGTATCATGTAAGTCTAAAGGGAACCCCATTAAAGCACGGTCAGAAGAACTCCTGTTGCCGCGTCTTCCTTGCTGGCGAGGCGGGCGCGACAGTTGCCCAGGCTAGAGTGAGTGCCATGGCGTCAGCCTAGCTCACGGCAACCTCAACCTCCTGGGCTCAAGCCATCCTCCTGCCTCAGCCTCCCAAGTAGCTAGGACTACAGGCAGTGTCATCATGCCTGGCTAATTTTTCTCTCTCTCTCTATTACTTGGCCAATTAATTTCTTTCTATTTATAGTAGAGATGGGGTCTTGCTCTTGCTCCCACTGATTTGAACTCCTGACCTCCAGCAATCCTTCCCCCTTGGCCTCCCAGAGAGCTAGGATTACAGGTGTGCTGGGCCTGAGAGAAATTTTTATCTCTCCCTCCCTGCTTATGTCTTTTATTCTGTCTATAGCAGACATAGAGAGAGAGAGAGAGAGAGAGAGAGAGAGAGAGAGAGAGAAATTATTATCTCTCTCTCCCTCCTGGCTCATTTTTCTTTCTATATATATTACTTGGCCA
>NW_027438958.1:432500-435000 GCF_040939455.1 Microcebus murinus
AGAGAGAGAGAGAGAGGAATTTATATCTCTCCCTCCCTTTTTATTTCTTTTATTCTGTCTATAGCAGATTTATATATATATATATATATAGAGAGAGAGAGAGTGAGTGAAATTTTTATCTCTCCATCCCTGCTTATCTCTTTTATTCTGTCTATAGCAGATCTCTCTCTCTCTCCATATATATATACATAGAGAGAGAGAGAGAGAGTGAGTGAAATTTTATCTCTCCATCCCTGCTTATCTCTTTTATTCTGTCTATAGCAGATTTATATATATATATATATATATATATATATATATAGAGAGAGAGAGAGAGAGAGAGAGAGAGGAATTTTTATCTCTCCCTTCCTTCTTATCTCTTTTATTCTCTCTATAGCAGATTTATATATATACACATACATACAGAGAGAGAGAGAGAGTGAAATTTTTATCTCTGAATCCCTGCTTTTACTGCTAAGTCCATAGTTCTCAATTTTTTTTTTTTTTTTTTGACAGAGTCTCACTTTTGGTGCCCGGGCTAGAGTGCTATGGTGTCAGCTTAGCTCACAGCAACCTCAAACTCCTGGGCTCAAGTCATCCTTCTGTCTCAGCCTCTTGAGTAGCTGGGACTACAGGCATGTGCCAGAATGCCTGGCTAATTTTTCTTTCTATATATATTACTTGGCGGGTGGACATGATAAATAATGAGGATTGAGCACCAGATAAATGACTGGAAAAAAATACTTCCTGTTTCCTCAATACCAGCATCCATTTTAAGGGTATACCTGTAGACCTAGGTGTAAAATGGAAGCAAACTTTAGAAAGAAAAAAAAAAAATCGCTGTCAGCCCCGTCAGAGGGTCCCTTCTTGTCTGGCTGACACTGGCACCGGTACTTAGGGGTCACCTAGTGGCCACTTTGATCAGACTTGGGGATGGGTAAAGTCAGGCCATGTTGGGAGCTTAAGAGTGGACCCCACCCCCACCCCAGGTGTGGAGGCCGGCTTTCAAATCTGCTACATTGTATGACAGGTTCTGCCTGGGCCCGCCAGCCCCAGGCGCCTCTAGCCTCCAGAGGGTCTCCGCCCAACCCCCTCCCTGTTGTCCCAGGGAGGGGCCCCTCCTCCTCCCGCTCCCTGCCTGCCTCCCCGCCCCCACCGTAGGCCTCTGCCCAGGGTTTTTTTTTTTTTTTTTCTTTTCCCGGTTTGTGTTTTATCTTGTTTTTTTTGGGTATTTTTGTGTGTTTTTTTTAGGTTTATGGAATATCGTTTAAAAATTTAAATCACAGAATCAATTCTACAACAACTTGTGACTTTTTATCCTAGGCTGAGAACAATGTATTTTCTCTTCCTGTGGATTTTATTTTATGGATTCCAAAGTATACATTTCTAAATGAATAGGGTGAGCAACACACTCCCGTGGGGCCTGTGTCAGTGGATAGGTGTCCGGGAGGGTCCCCTCCTGCAGCTTGTTGTGGTAGCTCAACATTTAGGAGAGGCAAATCATTCATTTCCCTAATGATCCTAGATGAGTCTGCTCAATTTTTTATGATGTCCTGGAAACATATAAAACACCCTTCCTACTTCACGTAGCCGACCACAAAGTTTCTCCCAGGAAAAACTATTTAACATCATGAATTTCACAGTGTAATAGAGGGAATGGTCTAGAGAGAGGGCAAAAAAAATAAAGGACAGAGACATTTTGTGTCCTTTTAAAACTCCAACCCCCCACCCCCTGATGTTGGAAATTTGGAGTCTGGCCTCTATCCCCAAGAGCAGTTCAATCTTTTCTTAAAACTCCAGAGCGGTGGGTCCCCAGCCCCACAGGCCTTGTTTTTGGCCCAGCTGAGACCAGTGAAATGATTAACCACAATAATGGCTAAAGCGGAGAACCCTCCCTCTATGTATTTTTTAACATACTTTTATTCATTCATTCATTCATGCATGCATGTATGCATGCATTTAATTTTTTGAGACAGAGTCTCAATTTGTTGCCCAGGCTAGAGTGAGTGCCATGGCGTCAGCCTAGCTCACGGCAACCTCAACTTCCTGGGCTCAAGCCATCCTCCTGCCTCAGTCTCCCAAGTAGCTGGGACTACAGGCAGTGTCATCATGCCTGGCTAATTTTTCTCTGTCTCTCTCTATTACTTGGCCAATTAATTTCTTTCTATTTATAGTAGAGATGGGGTCTTCCTCTTGCTCAGGCTGGTTTGAATTCCTGACCTCCAGCAATCCTCCCACCTTGGCCTCCCAGAGCTAGGATTGCAGCTGTGCTGGGCCTGAGAGAAATTTTTATGTCTCCCTCCCTGCTTATCTCTTTTCTCTTTTATTCTGTCTATAGCAGACATTCTGTCTATAGCAGCAGTGTGATGGGGTCGCCAGCCCAGCAAAGCCTCCTCCCACCTCCTTGCTGTGACTTCTCCTTACCCCTTGTCTTTTCCTTGCTAGCTCGCCTCACTTTAGGGGTCCACTTAACTGGATCTCAAGCTTGACTCCACTTTTATCATGTTAATGTCTCCCTCTG
>NW_027438958.1:437500-440000 GCF_040939455.1 Microcebus murinus
CTGTTTCCTCAATACCAGCATCCATTTTAAGGGTATACCTGTAGACCTAGGTGTAAAATGGAAGCAAACTTTAGAAAGAAAAAAAAAAAATCGCTGTCAGCCCCGTCAGAGGGTCCCTTCTTGTCTGGCTGACACTGGCACCGGTACTTAGGGGTCACCTAGTGGCCACTTTGATCAGACTTGGGGATGGGTAAAGTCAGGCCATGTTGGGAGCTTAAGAGTGGACCCCACCCCCACCCCAGGTGTGGAGGCCGGCTTTCAAATCTGCTACATTGTATGACAGGTTCTGCCTGGGCCCGCCAGCCCCAGGCGCCTCTAGCCTCCAGAGGGTCTCCGCCCAACCCCCTCCCTGTTGTCCCAGGGAGGGGCCCCTCCTCCTCCTCCTCCTCCCGCTCCCTGCCTGCCTCCCCGCCCCCAGCGTAGGCCTCTGCCCAGGGTTTTTTTTTTTTTTTTTCTTTTCCCGGTTTGTGTTTTATCTTGTTTTTTTTGGGTATTTTTGTGTGTTTTTTTTAGGTTTATGGAATATCGTTTAAAAATTTAAATCACAGAATCAATTCTACAACAACTTGTGACTTTTTATCCTAGGCTGAGAACAATGTATTTTCTCTTCCTGTGGATTTTATTTTATGGATTCCAAAGTATACATTTCTAAATGAATAGGGTGAGCAACACACTCCCGTGGGGCCTGTGTCAGTGGATAGGTGTCCGGGAGGGTCCCCTCCTGCAGCTTGTTGTGGTAGCTCAACATTTAGGAGAGGCAAATCATTCATTTCCCTAATGATCCTAGATGAGTCTGCTCAATTTTTTATGATGTCCTGGAAACATATAAAACACCCTTCCTACTTCACGTAGCCGACCACAAAGTTTCTCCCAGGAAAAACTATTTAACATCATGAATTTCACAGTGTAATAGAGGGAATGGTCTAGAGAGAGGGCAAAAAAAATAAAGGACAGAGACATTTTGTGTCCTTTTAAAACTCCAACCCCCCACCCCCTGATGTTGGAAATTTGGAGTCTGGCCTCTATCCCCAAGAGCAGTTCAATCTTTTCTTAAAACTCCAGAGCGGTGGGTCCCCAGCCCCACAGGCCTTGTTTTTGGCCCAGCTGAGACCAGTGAAATGATTAACCACAATAATGGCTAAAGCGGAGAACCCTCCCTCTATGTATTTTTTAACATACTTTTATTCATTCATTCATTCATGCATGCATGTATGCATGCATTTAATTTTTTGAGACAGAGTCTCAATTTGTTGCCCAGGCTAGAGTGAGTGCCATGGCGTCAGCCTAGCTCACGGCAACCTCAACTTCCTGGGCTCAAGCCATCCTCCTGCCTCAGTCTCCCAAGTAGCTGGGACTACAGGCAGTGTCATCATGCCTGGCTAATTTTTCTCTGTCTCTCTCTATTACTTGGCCAATTAATTTCTTTCTATTTATAGTAGAGATGGGGTCTTCCTCTTGCTCAGGCTGGTTTGAATTCCTGACCTCCAGCAATCCTCCCACCTTGGCCTCCCAGAGCTAGGATTGCAGCTGTGCTGGGCCTGAGAGAAATTTTTATGTCTCCCTCCCTGCTTATCTCTTTTCTCTTTTATTCTGTCTATAGCAGACATTCTGTCTATAGCAGCAGTGTGATGGGGTCGCCAGCCCAGCAAAGCCTCCTCCCACCTCCTTGCTGTGACTTCTCCTTACCCCTTGTCTTTTCCTTGCTAGCTCGCCTCACTTTAGGGGTCCACTTAACTGGATCTCAAGCTTGACTCCACTTTTATCATGTTAATGTCTCCCTCTGACCAAAGTTCTCTTGCATTCCAAAATGTTTTACTGAAACTGTCATTCAGTATTCAATCCGGGGTCCACCTCATGTATCAGTTCTCTGGGCCAGTTCCTGAAGAAAAGAACACTTTGGAGAAAATCACAGAAAATATATACAGAGAGAGAGAGAGAGAGAGAGAGAAACAGAGAGAGAGAGAGAGAGAAATTATTATCTCTCCCTCCCTGCTTTTTCTGGAAAGTAAGACCTTTTTTATTATTATTAATTTTTTCTTTTTTTTTGAGACAGAGTCTCACTTTTAGGGCCCGGGCTAGGGTGCTATGGCTTCAGACTAGCTCACAGCAACCTCAACCTCCTAGGCTCAAGCAATCCTCCTGCCTCAGCCTCCCAAACAGCTGGGACTATAGGGATATGCCGCCACGCCTGGCTCATTTTTCTTTCTATATATATTACTTGGCCAATTAATTTCTTTGTGTTTATAGTAGAGATGGGGTTTTGCTCTTGCTCAGGCTGGTTTGAACTCCTGACCTCCTGCAATCCTGCTGCCTCAGTCTCCCAGAGAGCTAGGACTACAGGTGTGCTGGGCCTGAGAAAAATTTTATCTCTCCCTCCCTGCTTATCTCTTTAATTCTGTCTATAGCAGATTTATATATATATACACAGAGAGAGAGAGAAAGAGAGAGAGAGTGAAATATTTATCTCTCCCTCCCTGCTTATCTCTTTTATTCTGTCTAT
>NW_027438958.1:442500-457500 GCF_040939455.1 Microcebus murinus
GCAGCTTGTTGTGGTAGCTCAACATTTAGGAGAGGCAAATCATTCATTTCCCTAATGATCCTAGATGAGTCTGCTCAATTTTTTATGATGTCCTGGAAACATATAAAACACCCTTCCTACTTCACATAGCCCCGACCACAAAGTTTCTCCCAGGAAAAACTATTTAACATCATGAATTTCACAGTGTAATAGAGGGAATGGTCTAGAGAGAGGGCAAAAAAAATAAAGGACAGAGACATTTTGTGTCCTTTTAAAACTCCACCCCCCCACCCCCTGATGTTGGAAATTTGTAGTCTGGCCTCTATCCCCAAGAGCAGTTCAATCTCTTCTTAAAACTCCAGAGCGGTCGGTCCCCAGCCCCTCAGGCCTTGTTTTTGGCCCAGCTGAGACCAGTGAAATGATTAACCACAATAATGGCTAAAGCGGAGAACCCTCCCTCTATGTATTTTTTAACATACTTTTATTCATTCATTCATTCATTCATGCATGCATGCATGCATTTAATTTTTTGAGACAGAGTCTCACTTTGTTGCCCAGGCTACAGTGAGTGCCATGGCGTCAGCCTAGCTCACGGCAACCTCAACCTCCTGGGCTCAAGCCATCCTCCTGCCTCAGCCTCCCAAGTAGCTAGGACTGCAGGCAGTGTCATCATGCCTGGCTAATTTTTCTCTCTCTCTCTATTACTTGGCCAATTAATTTCTTTCTATTTATAGTAGAGATGGGGTCTTGCTCTTGCTCCCACTGATTTGAACTCCTCACCTCCAGCAATCCTTCCCCCTTGGCATCCCAGAGAGCTAGGATTACAGGTGTGCTGGGCCTGAGAGAAATTTTTATCTCTCCCTCCCTGCTTATGTCTTTTATTCTGTCTGTAGCAGACATAGAGAGAGAGACAGAGAGAGACAGAGAGAGTGAGAGAAATTATTATCTCTCCCTCCCTGCTTTATCTGGTAAGTCCTTTTTTATGATTATTATTATTATTCTTTTTTTTTGAGACAGAGTCTCACTTTTGGTGCCAGGGCTAGAGTGCTATGGAGTCAGCTTAGCTCACAGCTACCTCAAACTCCTGGGCTCAAGTGACCCTTCTGTTTCAGCCTCCTGAGTAGCTGGAACTACAGACATGCACCACCATGCCCGGCCTATTATGTGTTTGTGTGTGTGTGTTTAGTTGGCCAATTAATTTCTTTCTATTTATATTAGAGATGGTCTTGCTCTTCCTCAGGCTGGTTTTGAACTCCTATCCTTGAGCAATCCTCCTGCCTCAGCCTCCCAGAGAGCTAGGATTACAGCTGTACTGGGCCTGAGAGAAATTTTTATCTCTCCCTCCCTGCTTATCTCTTTTATTCTGTCTATAGCAGATTTATACAGAGAGAGAGGAATTTATATCTCTCCCTCCCTTCTTATTTCTTTTATTCTGTCTATAGCAGATTTAGAGAGAGAGAGAGAGAGTGAGTGAAATTTTTATCCCTCCATCCCTGCTTATCTCTTTTATTCTGTCTATAGCAGATTTATATATATCGAGAGAGAGAGAGAGAGAGACAGAGACACAGAGAGAGACAGAGATATCAATCTATCCATTGCATTTCCTAGTCTTTAGGTGACTGGGCCTCAGCAAGGGAATGTGAATTGACAAAATTTGTGTTGCTAACAAATAAAACGCTGGGGTTCAAACTCTCCATTTTCCCAATAAAACCTATCCCCCTACCAATCATACTGTGCCACCTCTGGAGTGTGACCTGGTCGCCAGCCCAGCAAAGCCTCCTCCCACCTCCTTGCTGTGACTTCTCCTTACCCCTTGTCTTTTCCTTGCTAGCTCCCCTCACTTTAGGGGTCCACTTAACTGGATCTCAAGCTTGACTCCACTTTTATCATGTTAATGTCTCCCTCTGACCAAAGTTCTCTTGCATTCCAAAATGTTTTACTGAAACTGTCATTCAGTATTCAATCCGGGGTCCACCTCATTTATCAGTTCTCTGGGCCAGTTCCTGAAGAAAAGAACACTTTGGAGAAAATCACAGAAAATATATACAGAGAGAGAGAGAGAGAGCGAGAGAGAGAGAGAAACAGAGAGAGAGAGAGAGAAATTATTATCTCTCCCTCCCTGCTTTTTCTGGAAAGTAAGACCTTTTTTATTATTATTAATTTTTTCTTTTTTTTTGAGACAGAGTCTCACTTTTAGGGCCCGGGCTAGGGTGCTATGGCTTCAGACTAGCTCACAGCAACCTCAACCTCCTAGGCTCAAGCAATCCTCCTGCCTCAGCCTCCCAAACAGCTGGGACTACAGGGATATGCCGCCACGCCTGGCTCATTTTTCTTTCTATATATATTACTTGGCCAATTAATTTCTTTGTGTTTATAGTAGAGATGGGGTTTTGCTCTTGCTCAGGCTGGTTTGAACTCCTGACTTCCTGCAATCCTGCTGCCTCAGTCTCCCAGAGAGCTAGGACTACAGGTGTGCTGGGCCTGAGAAAAATTTTATCTCTCCCTCCCTGCTTATCTCTTTAATTCTGTCTATAGCAGATTTATATATATATACACAGAGAGAGAGAGAAAGAGAGAGAGAGTGAAATATTTATCTCTCCCTCCCTGCTTATCTCTTTTATTCTGTCTATAGCAGATTTATATATATATATATATATGGAGAGAGAGAGAGAGAGTGAAATTTTTATCTCTCCCTCCCTTCTTATCTCTTTTATTCTGTCTATAGCAGATTTATATATATACAGAGAGAGAGAGAGTGAAATTTTTATCTCTCCCTCCCTACTTATCTCTTTTATTCTGTCTATAGCAGATTTATATATAGAGAGAGAGAGAGAGAGAGAATTTATATCTCTCCCTCCCTTCTTATCTCTTTTATTCTGTCAATAGCAGATTTATATATATAGAGAGAGAGAGACAGAGAGACAGAGGAATTCATATCTCTCCCTCCCTTCTTATCTCTTTTATTCTGTCTATAGAAGATTTATATATATATATATATATAGAGAGAGAGAGAGAGAGAGAGTGAAATTCTTATCTCTCCATCCCAGCTTATCTCTTTTATTCTGTCTATAGCAGATATATATATATATATATATATATATAGACAGAGAGAGAGACAGAGAGAGAGAGAGAGAGGAATTTATATCTCTCCCTCCCTTCTTATCTCTTTTATTCTGTCTATAGCAGATTTATATATATATACACAGAGAGAGAGAGAAAGAGAGAGAGAGTGAAATATTTATCTCTCCCTCCCTGCTTATCTCTTTTATTCTGTCTATAGCAGATTTATATATATATATGTATATGGAGAGAGAGAGAGAGTGAAATTTTTATCTCTACCTCCCTTCTTATCTCTTTTATTCTGTCTATAGCAGATTTATATATATACACAGAGAGAGAGAGAGTGAAATTTTTATCTCTCCCTCCCTGCTTATCTCTTTTATTCTGTCTATAGCAGATTTATATATATATATATAGAGAGAGAGAGAGAGAGAGAGAGGAATTTATATCTCTCCCTCCCTTTTTATTTCTTTTATTCTGTCTATAGCAGATTTATATATATATATAGAGAGAGAGAGAGAGAGTGAGTGAAATTTTTATCTCTCCATCCCTGCTTATCTCTTTTATGCTGTCTATAGCAGATCTCTCTCTCTCCATATATATATACATAGAGAGAGAGAGAGAGAGAGAGAGAGAGAGTGAGTGAAATTTTATCTCTCCATCCCTGCTTATCTCTTTTATTCTGTCTATAGCAGATTTATATATATATATATATATGTATATATATATAGAGAGAGAGAGAGAGGAATTTTTATCTCTCCCTCCCTTCTTATCTCTTTTATTCTCTCTATAGCAGATTTATATATATACACATGCATACAGAGAGAGAGAGAGTGAAATTTTTATCTCTGAATCCCTGCTTTTACTGCTAAGTCCATAGTTCTTAATTTTTTTTTTTTTTTTTGACAGAGTCTCACTTTTGTTGCCCGGGCTAGAGTGCTATGGTGTCAGCTTAGCTCACAGCAACCTCAAACTCCTGGCCTCAAGTCATCCTTCTGTCTCAGCCTCTTGAGTAGCTGGGACTACAGGCATGTGCCAGCATGCCTGGCTAATTTTTCTTTCTATATATATTACTTGGCGGGTGGACATGATAAATAATGAGGATTGAGGACCAGATAAATGACTGGAAAAAAATACTTCCTGTTTCCTCAATACCAGCATCCATTTTAAGGGTATACCTGTAGACCTAGGTGGAAAATGGAGGCAAGCTTTAGAAAGGAAAAAAAAAAATCGCTGTCAGCCCCGTCAGAGGGTCCCCTCTTGTCTGGCTGACACTGGCACTGGTACTTAGGGGTCACATAGTGGCCACTTTGATCAGACTTGGGGATGGGTAAAGTCAGGCCATGTTGGGAGCTTAAGAGTGGACCCCACCCCCACCCCAGGTGTGGAGGCCGGCTTTCAAATCTGCTACATTGTATGACAGGTTCTGCCTGGGCCCGCCAGCCCCAGGCGCCTCTAGCCTCCAGAGGGTCTCCGCCCAACCCCCTCCCTGTTGTCCCAGGGAGGGGCCCCTCCTCCTCCTCCCGCTCCCTGCCTGCCTCCCCGCCCCCACCGTAGGCCTCTGCCCAGGGTTTTTTTTTTTTTTTTTTTCTTTTCCCGGTTTCTGTTTTATCTTTGTTTTTAGTGGTTTTTTTTAGGTTTATGGAATATCGTTTAAAAATTAAATCACAGAATGAATTCTACAACAACTTGTGGCTTTTTATCCTATGCTGAGAGCAATGTATTTTCCCTTCCTGTGAATTTTCCTGTCCTGGTAGAAATGCAAAGTTGATCCTGGGGGTTTCAAACCATCTTCATGGTTCCCTGAACAGAAAGACCTTGAACACGGTTTATTTGAAGGTGTCTCTGTGTGCGTGCACGTGGGTGCCTGTCCTTATTCCTTTTGGGCACCGGGCTCTTTGGTCTCACAGAGTGGGCCTTCCTTGGTCGTGGACTGAGGCTGAACAGACTTAGGGATCAGATTGAAGGGACTTGACTACAGTAACCCGGGTGGGGGAAATTTTATTGATTTGAAAGTATACATTTCTAAATGAATAGGGTGAGTGACACATTCCAGAGGGGCCTCTGTCCCTGGATAGGTGTCCCTGAGGGTCCTCCTGCAGCTTGTTGTGGTACCTCCACATTTAGGAGAGGAAAATCATTTATTTCCCTAATGATCATAGATGAGTCTGCTGAATTTTTTATGATGTCGTGGAAACATATAAAACACCCTTCCTACTAAACATAGCCGACCACAAAGTTCCTCCCAGGAAAAAATATTCAACATCATGAATTTCCCAGTGTAATAGAGGGAAAGGTCTAGACAGAGGGAAAAAACAAATAAAGGACAGAGACATTTTGTGTCCTTTTAAAACTTGCCCCCCAACCCCTGATGTTGGAAACTTGTAGTCTGGCCTCTATCCCCAAGAGGAGTTCAATCCTTTCTTAAAACTTCTAAGCAGTCCCCAGACCCACAGGCCTTGTTTTTGGCCCAGCTGAGACCAGTGAAATGATTAACCACAATAATGGCTAAAGCGGAGAACTCTCCCTCTATGTATTTTTTAACATACTTTTATTTATTCATTTATTTATTTATTTATTTATTCATTCATTCATTCATGCATTCATTTAATTTTTTGAGTCAGAGTCTCCCGTTATTGCCCAGGCTAGGGTCAGTGCCATGGCATCAGCCTAGGTCATGGCAACCTCAACCTCCTGGGCTCAAGCAATCCTCCTGCCTCAGCCTGCCAAGTAGCTGGGACCACAGGCATGTGCCATCATGCCCGGCTAATTTTTCTTTTTATATATATTACTTGGGTAATTAATTTCTTTCTATTTATAGTAGAGATGGAGTCTTGCTCTTGCTCCCACTGATTTGAACTCCTGACCTCCAGCAATCCTCCCCCCTTGGCCTCCCAGACACAGCTAGGATTATAGGTGTGCTGGGCCTGAGAGAAATTTTTATCTCTCCCTCCCTGCTGATGTCTTTTATTCTGTCTATAGCAGACATATATATATATGTATATATATATATATATATATATATACAGAGAGAGAGAGAGAGAGAGAGAGAGAGAGAGAGAGATTATTATCTCTCCCTCCCTGCTTTTTCTGGTAAGTAAGACCTTTTTAATTATTATTAATTTTTTCTTTTTTTTTTGAGACAGAGTCTCACTTTTAGGGCCCGGGCTAGGGTGCTATGGCTTCAGCTTAGCTCACAGCAACCTCAAAATCCTGGGTTCAAGTGATCCTTCTGTCTCAGCCTCTTGAGTAGTTGGGACTACAGGCATGTGCCAGCATGCCTGGCTAATTTTTCTTCCTATATATATTACTTGGCCAATTAATTTCTTTCTATTTATAGTAGAGATGGGGTCTTCCTCTTGCTCAGGCTGGTTTGAATTCCTGACGTCCAGCAATCCTCCCACCTTGGCCTCCCAGAGCTAGGATTGCAGCTGTGCTGTGCCTGAGAGAAATTTTTATGTCTTCCTCCCTGCTTATCTCTTTTCTCTTTTATTCTGTCTATAGTAGACATTCTATCTATAGCAGCAGTGTGAAGCGGTCGCCAGCCCCGCAAGGCCTCCTCCAACCTCCTTGCTGTGACTTCTCCTTACCCCTTGTGTTTTCCTTGCTAGCTCCCCTCACTTTAGGGGTCCACTTAACTGGATCTCAAGCTTGACTCTACTTTTATCATGTTAATGTCTCCCTCTGACCAAAGTTCTCTTGCATTCCAAAATGTTTTACTGAAACTGTCATTCAGTATTCAATCCGGGGTCCACCTCATTTATCAGTTCTCTGGGCCAGTTCCTGGACAAAGGAACACTTTGGAGAAAATCACAGAAAATATATACATTGAGAGAGAGAGAGAGAGAGAGAGAGAGAGAGAGAGAGAGAGAAATTATTATCTGTCCCTCCCTGCTTTTTCTGGTAAGTAAGACCTTTTTTATTATTATTAATTTTTTCTTTTTTTTTTTTGAGACAGAGTCTCACTTTTAGGGCCCGGACTAGGGTGCTATGGCTTCAGCTTAGCTCACAGCAACCTCCAACTCCTGGGCTCAAGTGATCCTTCTGTCTCAGCCTCCTGAGTAGCTGGGAGTACAGACATGCACCACCATGCCCGGCTTATTATGTGTGTGTGTGTGTGTGTTTAGTTGGCCAATTAATTTCTTTCTTTCTTTCTTTTTTTTTTTTTAATTTTTTTTTTTACTTTTTTTGAGACAGAGTCTCAGTTTGTTGCCCAGGCTAGAGTGAGTGCCATGGCTTCAGCCTAGCTCACAGCAACCTCAAACTCCTGGGCTCAAGCGATCCTGCTGTCTCAGCCTCCTGAGTAGCTGGGACTACAGGCATGCGCCAGCATGCCCGGCTAATTTTTCTTTCTATATATATTACTTGGGCAATTAATTTCTTTCTATTTATAGTAGAGATGGGGTCTTCCTCTTGCTCAGGCTGGTATTAATCCCTGACCTCCAGCAATCCTCCCACCTTGGCCTCCCAGAGAGCTAGGATTGCAGGTGTGCTGTGCCTGAGAGAAATTTTTATGTCTCCCTCTCTGCTTATCTCTTTTATTCTATCTATAGCAGACCTATATATATAGAGAGAGAGAGAGAAAGAGAGACAGAGACAGAGAGAGAGAGAGAGAGAGAGAGAGATTTATAGAAATGTTTATCTCTCCCTCTGAGCTTATCTCTTTTATTCTGTCTATAGCATATTTATATATATATAGAGAGAGAGAGAGACAGAGAGAGAGAGAGAGACAGAGAGAGACAGAGAGAGAAATTTTTATCTCTCCCTCCCTTCTTGTCTCTTTTATTCTGTCTATAGCAGACATATATATATAGAGAGAGAGAGAGAAATAGAGAGAGTGAGAGAAATTTTTATCTCTCCCTCCCTGCTTATCTCTTTTATTCTGTCTATAGCAGTTTTATATATATATATATAGAGAGAGAGAGAGACAGAGAGAGAAATTTTTATCTCTCCCTCCCTTCTTGTCTCTTTTATTCTGTCTATAGCAGACATATATATATATATATAGAGAGAGAGAGAGAAATAGAGAGAGTGAGAGAAATTTTTATCTCTCCCTCCCTGCTTATCTCTTTTATTCTGCCTATAGCAGTTTTACATATAGACAGAGAAAGAGAGAGAGAGAAATTTTTATGTCTCAATCGCTGGTCTTTCTGGTAAGTCCATTATACTTAAGTTTTTTTTTTTTGAGACAGAGTTTCACCTTTGGTGCCCCGGCAAGAGTGCTATGGCCTCAACTTAGCTCACTTAAACCTCAAATTGCAGGACTGAACTGATCCTTTTGTCTTAGCCTCCTGAGTAGCTGGGACTACAGGCATGCGCCAGCATGCTCGGCTATTTTTTCTTTCTATATATATATTACTTTGCCAATTAATTTCTTCCTATTTATAGTACAGATAAGGTCTTGCTCTTCCAGGAGCTGGTTAGAATTCCTAACCTCCAGCAATCCTCCCACCTTGGGCTCCCAGAGAGCTAGGATTGCATGTGTGCCTGGCCTGAGAGAAATTTTTATGTCTCCCTCTCTGCTTATCTCTTTTATTCTATAGCAGATATATATATATATATATATATGTATATATATATATATATAGAGAGAGAGAGAGAGAGAGAGGAATTTATAACTCTCCCTCACTGCTTATCTCTTTTATTCTGTCTATAGCAGATTTATATATATATATAGAGAGAGAGAGAGAGAGTGAGTGAAATTTCTACCTCTCCATCCCTGCTTATCTCTTTTATTCTGTCTATAGCAGATTTATATATATATATATACATATATATACAGAGAGAGAGACAGAGAGAGAGACACAGAGAGAGAGAGATATAAAAATCTATCCATTGCATTTCCTACCCTTTAGGTGACTGGGCCTCAACAGGGCAATGTGAATTGACAAAGTTTGTGTTGCTAACAAATAAAACGCTGGTGTTCAAACTCTCAGTTTTCCCAATAAAACATATCCCCCTACAAACCATACTGTGCCACCTCTGGGAGTATATACCCCACAGACGAGAGACATGGAGGCCCTTTTTGGATACACAGAGCCAAAGGGTGGAGATCCTGGAGTCTCTGCTTTGCAGTCAGTCTTGAGGCACAAGGAGCCATTCAAACTGCTTGTGAGGAAAAATAGGGAAACAACAGAAACTCACTCATCTCCGTTGTGGTAGTCAAGATCAGCTTTTATGAAACACACATAAGAAGTAAAATAGGACCATACTGATAGATGCAATTTTAATCTTAGAGCAGAATGCGTGGCACTGCTTGTCCTCTTAGATACTGTCAACAGAAAGCATTTGGTGGAGAAACAATCTCCAGCAGCTTTTCTGCAGAGATGAACCAACGTGTATATGTGTGTGTGTGGGGGGGGGGCGGGTGGACATGATAAATAATGAGGATTGAGGACCAGATAAATGACTGGAAAAAAATACTTCCTGTTTCCTCAATACCAGCATCCATTTTAAGGGTATACCTGTAGACCTAGGTGTAAAATGGAAGCAAGCTTTAGAAAGAAAAAAAAAATCGCTGTCAGCCCCGTCAGAGGGTCCCTTCTTGTCTGGCTGACACTGGCACCGGTACTTAGGGGTCACCTAGTGGCCACTTTGATCAGACTTGGGGGATGGATAAAGTCAGGCCAAGTTGGGAGCTTAAGAGTGGACCCCACCCCCACCCCAGGTGTGGAGGCCGGCTTTCAAATCTGCTACATTGTATGACAGGTTCTGCCTGGGCCCGCCAGCCCCAGGCGCCTCTAGCCTCCAGAGGGTCTCCGCCCAACCCCCTCCCTGTTGTCCCAGGGAGGGGCCCCTCCTCCTCCCGCTCCCTGCCTGCCTCCCCGCCCCCACCGTAGGCCTCTGCCCAGGGTTTTTTTTTTTTTTTTCTTTTCCGGTTTCTGTTTAATCTTTGTTTTTTTGTGTTTTTCTTTAGGTTTATGGAATATCGTTTAAAAATTTAAATCACAGAATGAATTCTACAACAAGTTGTGACTTTTTATCCTAGGCTGAGAACAATGTATTTTCTCTTCCTGTGAATTTGATTTTATTGATTCCAAAGTATACATTTCTAAATGAATAGGGTGAGCAACACACTCCCGTGGGGCCTGTGTCAGTGGATAGGTGTCCGGGAGGGTCCCCTCCTGCAGCTTGTTGTGGTAGCTCAACATTTAGGAGAGGCAAATCATTCACTTCCCTAATGATCCTAGATGAGTCTGCTCAATTTTTTATGATGTCCTGGAAACATATAAAACACCCTTCCTACTTCACGTAGCCGACCACAAAGTTTCTCCCAGGAAAAAATATTCAACATCATGAATTTCACAGTGTAATAGAGGGAATGGTCTAGACAGAGGGAAAAAAAAATAAAGGAAAGAAACATTTTGTGTCCTTTTAAAACTTCCCCCCCACCCCCTGATGTTGGAAACTTGTAGTCTGGCCTCTATCCCCAAGAGGAGTTAATTCCTTTCTTAAAACTTCTGAGCAGTCCCCAGACCCACAGGCCTTGTTTTTGGCCCAGCTGAGACCAGTGAAATGATTAACCACAATAATGGTTAAAGCGGAGAACCCTCACTCTATGTATTTTTTAACATACTTTTATTTATTTATTTATTCATTCATTCATTCATGCATGCATATATATATATATATATATATATATATATATATACATTATATATATATATATATACAGAGAGAGAGAGAGAAATTTTTATCTCTCCCTCCCTCCTTTTTCTGGTAAGACAGACCTTTTTTATTATTATTAATTTTTTCTTTTTTTTTGAGACAGAGTCTCACTCTTAGGGCCTGGGCTAGGGTGCTATGGCTTCAGCTTAGCTCACAGCAACCTCAAAATCCTGGGTTCAAGTGATCCTTCTGTCTCAGCCTCTTGAGTAGTTGGGACTACAGGCATGTGCCAGCATGCCTGGCTAATTTTTCTTCCTATATATATTACCTGGCCAATTAATTTCTTTCTATTTATAGTAGAGATGGGGTCTTCCTCTTGCTCAGGCTGGTTTGAATTCCTGACCTCCAGCAATCCTCCCACCTTGGCCTCCCAGAGCTAGGATTGCAGCTGTGCTGGGCCTGAGAGAAATTTTTATGTCTCCCTCCCTGCTTATCTCTTTTCTCTTTTATTCTGTCTATAGCAGACATTCTGTCTATAGCAGCAGTGTGATGGGGTCGCCAGCCCAGCAAAGCCTCCTCCCACCTCCTTGCTGTGACTTCTCCTTACCCCTTGTCTTTTCCTTGCTAGCTCACCTCACTTTAGGGGTCCACTTAACTGGATCTCAAGCTTGACTCCACTTTTATCATGTTAATGTCTCCCTCTGACCAAAGTTCTCTTGCATTCCAAAATGTTTGACTGAAACTGTCATTCAGTATTCAATCCGGGGTCCACCTCATGTATCAGTTCTCTGGGCCAGTTCCTGAAGAAAAGAACACTTTGGAGAAAATCACAGAAAATATATACAGAGAGAGCGAGAGAGAGAGAAACAGAGAGAGAGAGAGAGAGAAATTATTATCTCTCCCTCCCTGCTTTTTCTGGAAAGTAAGACCTTTTTTATTATTATTAATTTTTTCTTTTTTTTTGAGACAGAGTCTCACTTTTAGGGCCCGGGCTAGGGTGCTATGGCTTCAGACTAGCTCACAGCAACCTCAACCTCCTAGGCTCAAGCAATCCTCCTGCCTCAGCCTCCCAAACAGCTGGGACTACAGGGATATGCCGCCACGCCTGGCTCATTTTTCTTTCTATATATATTACTTGGCCAATTAATTTCTTTGTGTTTATAGTAGAGATGGGGTTTTGCTCTTGCTCAGGCTGGTTTGAACTCCTGACTTCCTGCAATCCTGCTGCCTCAGTCTCCCAGAGAGCTAGGACTACAGGTGTGCTGGGCCTGAGAAAAATTTTTATCTCTCCCTCCCTGCTTATCTCTTTAATTCTGTCTATAGCAGATTTATATATATATACACAGAGAGAGAGAGAAAGAGAGAGAGAGTGAAATATTTATCTCTCCCTCCCTGCTTATCTCTTTTATTCTGTCTATAGCAGATTTATATATAGAGAGAGAGAGAGAGAGAGAATTTATATCTCTCCCTCCCTTCTTATCTCTTTTATTCTGTCAATAGCAGATTTATATATATATATAGAGAGAGAGAGAGAGACAGAGAGACAGAGAGACAGAGGAATTCATATCTCTCCCTCCCTTATCTCTTTTATTCTGTCTATAGCAGATTTATATATATATATATAGAGAGAGAGAGAGTGAGAGAGGAATTTATATCTCTCCCTCCCTGCTTATCTCTTTGATTCTGTCTATAGCAGATTTATATATATATATATATATATATATATATATATATATATATGGAGAGAGAGAGAGAGTGAAATTTTTATCTCTACCTCCCTTCTTATCTCTTTTATTCTGTCTATAGCAGATTTATATATATACACAGAGAGGGAGAGAGAGAGTGAAATTTTTATCTCTCCATCCCTGCTTATCTCTTTTATTCTGTCTATAGCAGATTTATATATATATATAGAGAGAGAGAGAGAGAATTTATATCTCTCCCTCCCTTCTAATCTCTTTTATTCTGTCTATAGCAGATTTATATATATATATATATATATAGAGAGAGAGAGAGAGTGAGTGAAATTCTTATCTCTCCATCCCAGCTTATCTCTTTTATTCTGTCTATAGCAGATATATATATATATATATAGACAGAGAGAGAGACAGAGAGAGAGAGAGAGAGAGAGAGAGGAATTTATATCTCTCCCTCCCTTCTTATCTCTTTTATTCTGTCTATAGCAGATTTATATATATATATACACAGAGAGAGAGAGAAAGAGAGAGAGAGTGAAATATTTATCTCTCCCTCCCTGCTTATCTCTTTTATTCTGTCTATAGTAGATTTATATATATATATGTATATGGAGAGAGAGAGAGAGTGAAATTTTTATTTCTACCTCCCTTCTTATCTCTTTTATTCTGTCTATAGCAGATTTATATATATACACAGAGAGAGAGAGAGAGAGTGAAATTTTTATCTCTCCCTCCCTGCTTATCTCTTTTATTCTGTCTATAGCAGATTTATATATATATATATATATAGAGAGAGAGAGAGAGAGAGAGAGGAATTTATATCTCTCCCTCCCTATTTATTTCTTTTATTCTGTCTATAGCAGATTTATATATATATATATAGAGAGAGAGAGAGAGAGTGAGTGAAATTTTTATCTCTCCATCCCTGCTTATCTCTTTTATTCTGTCTATAGCAGATCTCTCTCTCTCCATATATATATACATAGAGAGAGAGAGAGAGAGAGTGAGTGAAATTTTATCTCTCCATCCCTGCTTATCTCTTTTATTCTGTCTATAGCAGATTTTTATATATATATATATATATGTATATATATATAGAGAGAGAGAGAGAGGAATTTTTATCTCTCCCTCCCTTCTTATCTCTTATATTCTCTCTATAGCAGATTTATATATATACACATACATACAGAGAGAGAGAGAGAGTGAAATTTTTATCTCTGAATCCCTGCTTTTACTGCTAAGTCCATAGTTCTTAATTTTTTTTTTTTTTTTGACAGAGTCTCACTTTTGGTGCCCGGGCTAGAGTGCTATGGTGTCAGCTTAGCTCACAGCAACCTCAAACTCCTGGGCTCAAGTCATCCTTCTGTCTCAGCCTCTTGAGTAGCTGGGACTACAGGCATGTGCCAGAATGCCTGGCTAATTTTTCTTTCTATATATATTACTTGGCGGGTGGACATGATAAATAATGAGGATTGAGGACCAGATAAATGACTGGAAAAAAATACTTCCTGTTTCCTCAATACCAGCATCCATTTTAAGGGTATACCTGTAGACCTAGGTGGAAAATGGAGGCAAGCTTTAGAAAGGAAAAAAAAAAATCGCTGTCAGCCCCGTCAGAGGGTCCCCTCTTGTCTGGCTGACACTGGCACCGGTACTTAGGGGTCACATAGTGGCCACTTTGATCAGACTTGGGGGATGGGTAAAGTCAGGCCATGTTGGGAGCTTAAGAGTGGACCCCACCCCCACCCCAGGTGTGGAGGCCGGCTTTCAAATCTGCTACATTGTATGACAGGTTCTGCCTGGGCCCGCCAGCCCCAGGCGCCTCTAGCCTCCAGAGGGTCTCCACCCAACCCCCTCCCTGTTGTCCCAGGGAGGGGCCCCTCCTCCTCCCGCTCCCTGCCTGCCTCCCCGCCCCCACCGTAGGCCTCTGCCCAGGGTTTTGTTTTTTTTTTTTTTTTCTTTTCCCGGTTTCTGTTTTATCTTTGTTTTTAGTGGTTTTTTTTAGGTTTATGGAATATCGTTTAAAAATTAAATCACAGAATCAATTCTACAACAACTTGTGGCTTTTTATCCTGGGCTGAGAGCAATGTATTTTCTCTTCCTGTGAATTTTCCTGTCCTGGAAGAAATGCAAAGTTGATCCTGGGGGTTTCAAACCATCTTCTGGTTTCCCTGAACAGAAAGACCTTGAACACGGTTTATTTGACCATGTCTCTGTGTGCGTGCACGTGGGTGCCTGTCCTTATTCCTTTTGGGCACGGGGCTCTTTGGTCTCACAGAGTGGGCCTTCCTTGGTCGTGGACTGAGGCTGAACAGACTTAGGGATCAGATTGAAGGGACTTGACTACAGTAACCCGGGTGGGGGAAATTTTATTGATTTGAAAGTAAACATTTCTAAATGAATAGGGTGAGTGACACATTCCAGAGGGGCCTCTGTCCCTGGATAGGTGTCCCGGAGGGTCCTCCTGCAGCTTGTTGTGGTACCTCCACATTTAGGAGAGGAAAATCATTCATTTCCCTTATGATCATAGATGAGTCTGCTGAATTTTTTATGATGTCGTGGAAACATATAAAACACCCTTCCTACTAAACATAGCCGACCACAAAGTTTCTCCCAGGAAAAAATATTCAACATCATGAATTTCACAGTGTAATAG
>NW_027438958.1:462500-470000 GCF_040939455.1 Microcebus murinus
AGAGAGAGACAGAGAGAGTGAGAGAGACAAATTATTATCTCTCCCTCCCTGCTTTATCTGGTAAGTCCTTTTTTATGATTATTATTATTATTCTTTTTTTTTGAGACAGAGTCTCACTTTTGGTGCCAGGGCTAGAGTGCTATGGCGTCAGCTTAGCTCACAGCTACCTCAAACTCCTGGGCTCAAGTGATCCTTCTGTTTCAGCCTCCTGAGTAGCTGGAACTACAGACATGCACCACCATGCCCGGCCTATTTTGTGTTTGTGTGTGTGTGCTTAGTTGGCCAATTAATTTCATTCTATTTATAGTAGAGATGGTCTGCTCTTCCTCAGGCTGGTTTTGAACTCCTATCCTTGAGCAATCCTCCTGCCTCAGCCTCCCAGAGAGCTAGGATTACAGCTGTACTGGGCCTGAGAGAAATTTTTATCTCTCCCTCCCTGCTTATCTCTTTTATTCTGTCTATAGCAGATTTATACAGAGAGAGAGGAATTTATATCTCTCCCTCCCTTCTTATTTCTTTTATTCTGTCTATAGCAGATTTAGAGAGAGAGAGAGAGAGAGAGTGAGTGAAATTTTTATCCCTCCATCCCTGCTTATCTCTTTTATTCTGTCTATAGCAGATTTATATATATATATAGAGAGAGAGACAGAGAGACACAGAGAGAGAGAGAGAGAGATATCAATCTATCCATTGCATTTCTTAGTCTTTAGGTGACTGGGCTTCAGCAGGGGAATGTGAATTGACAAAATTTGTGTTGCTAACAAATAAAACGCTGGGGTTCAAACTCTCCGTTTTCCCAATAAAACCTATCCCCCTACCAATCATACTGTGCCACCTCTGGAGTGTGACCTGGGCGCCAGCCCAGCAAAGCCTCCTCCCACCCACCTCCTTGCTGTGACTTCTCCTTACCCCTTGTCTTTTCCTTGCTAGCTCCCCTCACTTTAGGGGTCCACTTAACTGGATCTCAAGCTTGACTCCACTTTTATCATGTTAATGTCTCCCTCTGACCAAAGTTCTCTTGCATTCCAAAACCTTTGACTGAAGCTGTCATTCAGTATTCAATCCGGGGTCCACCTCATGTATCAGTGCTCTGGGCCAGTTCCTGGACAAAAGAACACTTTGGAGAAAATCACAGAAAACAGATGTGGCCTCCTTCCACTGTATGCTGGTTTAGAGCCTCATGAGTCTATCTGATCATTCCCCCAAAATTTAATAGATTGCCACGAACATACATAAAATTGAAATTCATATTATCCACAAAAACTAGCTCACAGCAACCTCAACCTCCTGGGCTCAAGCAATCCTCCTGGTTCAGCCCCCCAAACAGCTGGGACTACAGGGATGTGTCGCCAAGCCTGGCTCATTTTTCTTTCTATATATATTACTTGGCCAATTAATTTCTTTGTGTTTATAGTAGAGATGGGGTTTTGCTCTTGCTCAGGCTGGTTTGAACTCCTGACTTCCAGCAATCCTGCTGGCTCAGTCTCCCAGAGAGCTAGGACTACAGGTGTGTTGGGCCTGAGAAAAATTTTATCTCTCCCTCCCTGCTTATCTCTTTAATTCTGTCTATAGCAGATTTATGTATATATATATATATATATGGAGAGAGAGAGAGATAGAGGAATTTTTATCTCTCCCTCCCTTCTTATCTCTTTTATTCTGTCTATAGCAGATTTATATATATATACACAGAGAGAGAGAGAAAGAGAGAGAGAGTGAAATATTTATCTCTCCCTCCCTGCTTATCTCTTTTATTCTGTCTATAGCAGATTTATATATATATATATATATGGAGAGAGAGAGAGAGTGAAATTTTTATCTCTCCCTCCCTGCTTATCTCTTTTATTCTGTCTATAGCAGATTTATATATATATATATAGAGAGAGAGAGAATTTATATCTCTCCCTCCCTTCTTATCTCTTTTATTCTGTCAATAGCAGATTTATATATATATATATATATATATAGAGAGAGAGAGAGACAGAGAGACAGAGAGACAGAGGAATTCATATCTCTCCCTCCCTTCTTATCTCTTTTATTCTGTCTATAGCAGATTTATATATATATATATATAGAGAGAGAGAGAGAGAGTGAGTGAAATTCTTATCTCTCCATCCCAGCTTATCTCTTTTATTCTGTCTATAGCAGATATATATATATATATACAGACAGAGAGAGAGACAGAGAGAGAGAGAGAGAGAGAGGAATTTATATCTCTCCCTCCCTTCTTATCTCTTTTATTCTGTCTATAGCAGATTTATATATATATACACAGAGAGAGAGAGAAAGAGAGAGAGAGTGAAATATTTATCTCTCCCTCCCTGCTTATCTCTTTTATTCTGTCTATAGCAGATTTATATATATATATATATATATATATGGAGAGAGAGAGAGAGTGAAATTTTTATCTCTACCTCCCTTCTTATCTCTTTTATTTTGTCTATAGCAGATTTATATATATACAGAGAGAGAGAGAGAGAGAGTGAAATTTTTATCTCTCCATCCCTGCTTATCTCTTTTATTCTGTCTATATCAGATTTATATATATATATATAGAGAGAGAGAATTTATATCTCTCCCTCCCTTCTTATCTCTTTTATTCTGTCAATAGCAGATTTATATATATATATAGAGAGAGAGAGAGACAGAGAGACAGAGGAATTCATATCTCTCCCTCCCTTCTTATCTCTTTTATTCTGTCTATAGCAGATTTATATATATACATATATAGAGAGAGAGTGAGAGAGGAATTTATATCTCTCCCTCCCTGCTTATCTCTTTTATTCTGTCTATAGCAGATGTATATATATACACAGAGAGAGAGAGAGAGTGAAATTTTTATCTCTCCATCCCTGCTTATCTCTTTTATTCTGTCTATAGCAGATTTATATATATATAGAGAGAGAGAGAGAGAATTTATATCTCTCCCTCCCTTCTTATCTCTTTTATTCTGTCTATAGCAGATTTATATATATATACACAGAGAGAGAGAGAAAGAGAGAGAGAGTGAAATATTTATCTCTCCCTCCCTGCTTATCTCTTTTATTCTGTCTATAGCAGATTTATATATATACACAGAGAGAGAGAGAGAGAGAGTGAAATTTTTATCTCTCCCTCCCTGCTTATCTCTTTTATTCTGTCTATAGCAGATTTATATATATACACAGAGAGAGAGAGAGAGAGTGAAATTTTTATCTCTTTTATTCTGTCTATAGCAGATTTATATATATATATATATAGAGAGAGAGAGAGAGAGGAATTTATATCTCTCCCTCCCTTTTTATTTCTTTGATTCTGTCTATAGCAGATTTATATATATATATATATAGAGAGAGAGAGAGTGAGTGAAATTCTTATCGCTCCATCCCAGCTTATCTCTTTTATTCTGTCTATAGCAGATATATATATATAGAGAGAGAGAGACAGAGAGACAGAGAGAGAGAGAGAGAGAGAGGAATTTATATCTCTCCCTCCCTTCTTATCTCTTTTATTCTGTCTATAGCAGATTTATATATATATACACAGAGAGAGAGAGAAAGAGAGAGAGAGTGAAATATTTATCTCTCCCTCCCTGCTTATCTCTTTTATTCTGTCTATAGCAGATTTATATATATACACAGAGAGAGAGAGAGAGAGAGAGAGTGAAATTTTTATCTCTCCCTCCCTGCTTATCTCTTTTATTCTGTCTATAGCAGATTTATATATATACACAGAGAGAGAGAGAGAGAGTGAAATTTTTATCTCTCCCTCCCTGCTTATCTCTTTTATTCTGTCTATAGCAGATTTATATATATATATATAGAGAGAGAGAGAGAGAGAGGAATTTATATCTCTCCCTCCCTTTTTATTTCTTTTATTCTGTCTATAGCAGATTTATATATATATATATAGAGAGAGAGTGAGTGAAATTTTTATCTCTCCATCCCTGCTTATCTCTTTTATTCTGTCTATAGCAGATCTCTCTCTCCATATATATATACATAGAGAGAGAGAGAGAGTGAGTGAAATTTTATCTCTCCATCCCTGCTTATCTCTTTTATTCTGTCTATAGCAGATTTATATATATATATATATGTGTGTATATATATATATAGAGAGAGAGAGAGAGGAATTTTTATCTCTCCCTCCCTTCTTATCTCTTTTATTCTCTCTATAGCAGATTTATATACATACACATACATACAGAGAGAGAGAGAGAGTGAAATTTTTATCTCTGAATCCCTGCTTTTACTGCTAAGTCCATAGTTCTTAATTTTTTTTTTTTTTTTTTTTGACAGAGTCTCACTTTTGGTGCCCGGGCTAGAGTGCTATGGTGTCAGCTTAGCTCACAGCAACCTCAAACTCCTGGCCTCAAGTCATCCTTCTGTCTCAGCCTCTTGAGTTGCTGGGACTACAGGCATGTGCCAGAATGCCTGGCTAATTTTTCTTTCTATATATATTACTTGGCGGGTGGACATGATAAATAATGAGGATTGAGGACCAGATAAATGACTGGAAAAAAATACTTCCTGTTTCCTCAATACCAGCATCCATTTCAAGGGTATACCTGTAGACCTAGGTGTAAAATGGAAGCAAACTTTAGAAAGAAAAAAAAAAAATCGCTGTCAGCCCCGTCAGAGGGTCCCCTCTTGTCTGGCTGACACTGGCACTGGTACTTAGGGGTCACATAGTGGCCACTTTGATCAGACTTGGGGGATGGGTAAAGTCAGGCCATGTTGGGAGCTTAAGAGTGGACCCCACCCCCACCCCGGGTGTGGAGGCCGGCTTTCAAATCTGCTACATTGTATGACAGGTTCTGCCTGGGCCCGCCAGCCCCAGGCGCCTCTAGCCTCCAGAGGGTCTCCGCCCAACCCCCTCCCTGTTGTCCCAGGGAGGGGCCCCTCCTCCTCCTCCCGCTCCCTGCCTGCCTCCCCGCCCCCACCGTAGGCCTCTGCCCAGGGTTTTTTTTTTTTTTTTTCTTTTCCCGGTTTCTGTTTAATCTTTGTTTTTTTGTGTTTTTTTTTTAGGTTTATGGAATATCGTTTAAAAATTTAAATCACAGAAAGAATTCTACAACAACTTGTGACTTTTTATCCTGGGCTGAGAGCAATGTATTTTCTCTTCCTGTGAATTTTCCTGTCCTGGAAGAAATGCAAAGTTGATCCTGGGGGTTTCAAACCATCTTCAGGGTTCCCTGAACAGAAAGACCTTGAACACGGTTTATTTGACCGTGTCTCTGTGTGCGTGCACGTGGGTGCCTGTCCTTATTCCTTTTGGGCACCGGGCTCCTTGGTCTCACAGAGTGGGCCTTCCTTGGTCGTGGATTGAGGCTGAACAGACTTAGGGATCAGATTGAAGGGACTTGACTACAGTAACCCCGGTGGGGGAAATTTTATTGATTTGAAAGTATACATTTCTAAATGAATAGGGTGAGTGACACATTCCAGAGGGGCCTCTGTCCCTGGATAGGTGTCCCGGAGGGTCCTCCTGCAGCTTGTTGTGGTACCTCCACATTTAGGAGAGGAAAATCATTCATTTCCCTAATGATCATAGATGAGTCTGCTGAATTTTTTATGATGTCGTGGAAACATATAAAACACCCTTCCTACTAAACATAGCCGACCACAAAGTTTCTCCCAGGAAAAAATATTCAACATCATGAATTTCCCAGTGTAATAGAGGGAATGGTCTAGACAGAGGGAAAAAAAAATAAAGGAAAGAAACATTTTGTGTCCTTTTAAAACTTCCCCCCCACCCCCTGATGTTGGAAACTTGTAGTCTGGCCTCTATCCCCAAGAGGAGTTAATTCCTTTCTTAAAACTTCTGAGCAGTCCCCAGACCCACAGGCCTTGTTTTTGGCCCAGCTGAGACCAGTGAAATGATTAACCACAATAATGGTTAAAGCGGAGAACCCTCCCTCTATGTATTTTTTAACATACTTTTATTTATTTATTTATTTATTTATTTATTTATTTATTTATTTATTTATTTATTTATTTATTTATTTATTCATTCATTCATTCATGCATGCATGCATGCATATATATATCTATATATATATACATTATATATATATATATATACAGAGAGAGAGAGAGAGAGAGAGAGAAATTTTTATCTCTCCCTCCCTCCTTTTTCTGGTAAGACAGACCTTTTTTATTATTATTAATTTTTTCTTTTTTTTTGAGACAGAGTCTCACTCTTAGGGCCTGGGCTAGGGTGCTATGGCTTCAGCTTAGCTCACAGCAACCTCAAAATCCTGGGTTCAAGTGATCCTTCTGTCTCAGCCTCTTGAGTAGTTGGGACTACAGGCATGTGCCAGCATGCCTGGCTAATTTTTCTTCCTATATATATTACTTGGCCAATTAATTTCTTTCTATTTATAGTAGAGATGGGGTCTTCCTCTTGCTCAGGCTGGTTTGAATTCCTGACCTCCAGCAATCCTCCCACCTTGGCCTCCCAGAGCTAGGATTGCAGCTGTGCTGGGCCTGAGAGAAATTTCTATGTCTCCCTCCCTGCTTATCTCTTTTCTCTTTTATTCTGTCTATAGCAGACATTCTGTCTATAGCAGCAGTGTGATGGGGTCGCCAGCCCAGCAAAGCCTCCTCCCACCTCCTTGCTGTGACTTCTCCTTACCCCTTGTCTTTTCCTTGCTAGCTCGCCTCACTTTAGGGGTCCACTTAACTGGATCTCAAGCTTGACTCCACTTTTATCATGTTAATGTCTCCCTCTGACCAAAGTTCTCTTGCATTCCAAAATGTTTTACTGAAACTGTCATTCAGTATTCAATCCGGGGTCCACCTCATGTATCAGTTCTCTGGGCCAGTTCCTGAAGAAAAGAACACTTTGGAGAAAATCACAGAAAATATATACAGAGAGAGCGAGAGAGAGAGAAACAGAGAGAGAGAGAGAGAAATTATTATCTCTCCCTCCCTGCTTTTTCTGGAAAGTAAGACCTTTTTTATTATTATTAATTTTTTCTTTTTTTTTGAGACAGAGTCTCACTTTTAGGGCCCGGGCTAGGGTGCTATGGCTTCAGACTAGCTCACAGCAACCTCAACCTCCTAGGCTCAAGCAATCCTCCTGCCTCAGCCTCCCAAACAGCTGGGACTACAGGGATATGCCGCCACGCCTGGCTCATTTTTCTTTCTATATATATTACTTGGCCAATTAATTTCTTTGTGTTTATAGTAGAGATGGGGTTTTGCTCTTGCTCAGGCTGGTTTGAACTCCTGACCTCCTGCAATCCTGCTGCCTCAGTCTCCCAGAGAGCTAGGACTACAGGTGTGCTGGGCCTGAGAAAAATTTTTATCTCTCCCTCCCTGCTTATCTCTTTAATTCTGTCTATAGCAGATTTATATATATATACACAGAGAGAGAGAGAAAGAGAGAGAGAGTGAAATATTTATCTCTCCCTCCCTGCTTATCTCTTTTATTCTGTCTATAGCAGATTTATATATATATATATATGGAGAGAGAGAGAGAGAGTGAAATTTTTATCTCTCCCTCCCTTCTTATCTC
>NW_027438958.1:472500-480000 GCF_040939455.1 Microcebus murinus
TTGGTGCCCGGGCTAGAGTGCTATGGTGTCAGCTTAGCTCACAGCAACCTCAAACTCCTGGCCTCAAGTCATCCTTCTGTCTCAGCCTCTTGAGTAGCTGGGACTACAGGCATGTGCCAGCATGCCTGGCTAATTTTTCTTTCTATATATATTACTTGGCGGGTGGACATGATAAATAATGAGGATTGAGGACGAGATAAATGACTGGAAAAAAATACTTCCTGTTTCCTCAATACCAGCATCCATTTTAAGGGTATACCTGTAGACCTAGGTGGAAAATGGAGGCAAGCTTTAGAAAGAAAAAAAAAAAATCGCTGTCAGCCCCGTCAGAGGGTCCCCTCTTGTCTGGCTGACACTGGCACTGGTACTTAGGGGTCACATAGTGGCCACTTTGATCAGACTTGGGGGATGGGTAAAGTCAGGCCATGTTGGGAGCTTAAGAGTGGACCCCACCCCCACCCCAGGTGTGGAGGCCGGCTTTCAAATCTGCTACATTGTATGACAGGTTCTGCCTGAGCCCGCCAGCCCCAGGCGCCTCTAGCCTCCAGAGGGTCTCCGCCCAACCCCCTCCCTGTTGTCCCAGTGAGGGGCCCCTCCTCCTCCCGCTCCCTGCCTGCCTCCCCGCCCCCACCGTAGGCCTCTGCCCAGGGTTTTTTTTTTCTTTTCTGTTTCTGTTTAATCTTTGTTTTTTGTGTTTTTTTTTGGTTTATGGAATATCGTTTAAAAATTTAAATCACAGAAAGAATTCTACAACAACTTGTGACTTTTTATCCTAGGCTGAGAACAATGTATTTTCTTTTCCTGTGAATTTTCCTCTCCTGGAAGAAATGCAAAGTTGATCCTGGGGGTTTCAAACCATCTTCATGGTTCCCTGAACAGAAAGACCTTGAACACGGTTTATTTGACCATGTCTCTGTGTGCGTGCACGTGGGTGCCTGTCCTTATTCCTTTTGGGCACCGGGCTCTTTGGTCTCACAGAGTGGGCCTTCCTTGGTCGTGGACTGAGGCTGAACAGACTTAGGGATCAGATTGAAGGGACTTGACTACAGTAACCGGGGTGGGGGAAATTTTATTGATTGGAAAGTATACATTTCTAAATGAATAGGGTGAGTGACACATCCCAGAGGGGCCTCTGTCCCTGGATAGGTGTCCCTGAAGGTCCTCCTGCAGCTTGTTGTGGTACCTCCACATTTAGGAGAGGAAAATCATTCATTTCCCTGATGATCCTAGATGAGTCTGCTGAATTTTTTATGATGTCCTGGAAACATATAAAACACACTTCCTACTTAACATAGCCGACCACAAAGTTTCTCCCAGGAAAAACTATTTAACATCATGAATTTCACAGTGTAATAGAGGGAATGGTCTAGAGAGAGGGCAAGAAAAAATAAAGGACAGAGACATTTTGTGTCCTTTTAAAACTCCACCTCCCCACCCCCTGATGTTGGAAATTTATAGTCTGGCCTGTATCCCCAAGAGCAGTTCAATCTTTTCTTAAAACTCCAGAGCCATCCCCAGCCCCACAGGCCTTGCTTTTGGCCCAGCTGAGACCAGTGAAATGATTAACCACAATAATGGCTAAAGTGGAGAACCCTCCCTCTATGTATTTTTTAACATACTTTTATTTATTTATTTATTCATTCATTCATTCATGCATGCATGCATGCATTCATTTAATTTTGTGAGTCAGAGTCTCCCGTTATTGCCCAGGCTAGGGTCAGTGCCATGGCATCAGCCTAGGTCATGGCAACCTCAACCTCCTGGGCTCAAGCAATCCTCCTGCCTCAGCCTGTCAAGTAGCTGGGACTACAGGCATGTGCCATCATGCTGGGCTAATTTTTCTTTCTATATATATTACTTGGCTAATTAATTTCTTTCTATTTATAGTAGAGATGGAGTCTTGCTCTTGCTCCCACTGATTTGAACTCCTGACCTCCAGCATCCTCCCCCCTTGGCCTCCCAGACAGCTAGGATTATAGGTGTGCTGGGCCTGAGGGAAATTTTTATCTCTCCCTCCCTGCTGATGTCTTTTATTCTGTCTATAGCAGACATATATATATATATATATATATATATATATATATATATATATATATATATAGAGAGAGAGAGAGAGAGAGAGAGAGATTATTATCTCTCCCTCCCGGCTTTTTCTGGTAAGTAAGACCTTTTTAATTATTATTAATTTTTTCTTTTTTTTTGAGACAGAGTCTCACTTTTAGGGCCCGGGCTAGGGTGCTATGGCTTCAGCTTAGCTCACAGCAACCTCAAAATCCTGGGTTCAAGTGATCCTTCTGTCTCAGCCTCTTGAGTAGTTGGGACTACAGGCATGTGCCAGCATGCCTGGCTAATTTTTCTTCCTATATATATTACTTGGCCAATTAATTTCTTTCTATTTATAGTATAGATGGGGTCTTCCTCTTGCTCAGGCTGGTTTGAATTCCTGACCTCCAGCAATCCTCCCACCTTGGCCTCCCAGAGCTAGGATTGCAGCTGTGCTGGGCCTGAGAGAAATTTTTATGTCTTCCTCCCTGCTTATCTCTCTTCTCTTTTATTCTGTCTATAGCAGACATTCTATCTATAGCAGCAGTGTGAAGGGGTCGCCAGCCCCACAAAGCCTCCTCCAACCTCCTGCTGTGACTTCTCCTTACCCCTTGTCTTTTCCTTGCTAGCTCCCTTCACTTTAGGGGTCCACTTAACTGGATCTCAAGCTTGACTCTACTTTTATCATGTTAATGTCTCCCTCTGACCAAAGTTCTCTTGCATTCCAAAATGTTTTACTGAAACTGTCATTCAGTATTCAATCCGGGGTCCACCTCATTTATCAGTTCTCTGGGCCAGTTCCTGGACAAAGGAACACTTTGGAGAAAATCACAGAAAATATATATATATATATATATATATATATAGAGAGAGAGAGAGAGAGAGAGAGAGAGAGAGAGAGAGAGAGAAATTTATTATCTGTCCCTCCCTGCTTTTTCTGGTAAGTAAGACCTTTTTTATTATTATTAATTTTTTCTTTTTTTTTGAGACAGAGTCTCACTTTTAGGGCCCGGGCTAGGGTGCTATGGCTTCAGACTAGCTCACAGCAACCTCAACCTCCTAGGCTCAAGCAATCCTCCTGCCTCAGCCTCCCAAACAGCTGGGACTACAGGGATATGCCGCCACGCCTGGCTCATTTTTCTTTCTATATATATTACTTGGCCAATTAATTTCTTTGTGTTTATAGTAGAGATGGGGTTTTGCTCTTGCTCAGGCTGGTTTGAACTCCTGACCTCCTGCAATCCTGCTGCCTCAGTCTCCCAGAGAGCTAGGACTACAGGTGTGCTGGGCCTGAGAAAAATTTTATCTCTCCCTCCCTGCTTATCTCTTTAATTCTGTCTATAGCAGATTTATATATATATACACAGAGAGAGAGAGAAAGAGAGAGAGAGTGAAATATTTATCTCTCCCTCCCTGCTTATCTCTTTTATTCTGTCTATAGCAGATTTATATATATATATATATATATATATATATATATGGAGAGAGAGAGAGTGAAATATTTATCTCTCCCTCCCTTCTTATCTCTTTTATTCTGTCTATAGCAGATTTATATATATACAGAGAGAGAGAGAGAGAGAGTGAAATTTTTATCTCTCCATCCCTGCTTATCTCTTTTATTCTGTCTATAGCAGATTTATATATATATATAGAGAGAGAGAGAGAGAATTTATATCTCTCCCTCCCTTCTTATCTCTTTTATTCTGTCTATAGCACATTTATATATATATACACAGAGAGAGAGAGAAAGAGAGAGTGAAATATTTATCTCTCCCTCCCTGCTTATCTCTTTTATTCTGTCTATAGCAGATTTATATATATACACAGAGAGAGAGAGAGAGAGAGTGAAATTTTTATCTCTCCCTCCCTGCTTATCTCTTTTATTCTGTCTATAGCAGATTTATATATATACAGAGAGAGAGAGAGAGTGAAATTTTTATCTCTCCCTCCCTGCTTATCTCTTTTATTCTGTCTATAGCAGATTTATATATATATATATAGAGAGAGAGAGAGAGAGAGAGGAATTTATATCTCTCCCTCCCTTTTTATTTCTTTTATTCTGTCTATAGCAGATTTATATATATATATATAGAGAGAGAGAGAGAGTGAGTGAAATTTTTATCTCTCCATCCCTGCTTATCTCTTTTATTCTGTCTATAGCAGATCTCTCTCTCCATATATATATACATAGAGAGAGAGAGAGAGAGTGAGTGAAATTTTATCTCTCCATCCCTGCTTATCTCTTTTATTCTGTCTATAGCAGATTTATATATATATATATATGTGTGTGTATATATATATATAGAGAGAGAGAGAGAGAGGAATTTTTATCTCTCCCTCCCTTCTTATCTCTTTTATTCTCTCTATAGCAGATTTATATATATATACACATACATACAGAGAGAGAGAGAGAGTGAAATTTTTATCTCTGAATCCCTGCTTTTACTGCTAAGTCCATAGTTCTTAATTTTTTTTTTTTTTTTTGACAGAGTCTCACTTTTGGTGCCCGGGCTAGAGTGCTATGGTGTCAGCTTAGCTCACAGCAACCTCAAACTCCTGGCCTCAAGTCATCCTTCTGTCTCAGCCTCTTGAGTAGCTGGGACTACAGGCATGTGCCAGCATGCCTGGCTAATTTTTCTTTCTATATATATTACTTGTCGGGTGGACATGATAAATAATGAGGATTGAGGACCAGATAAATGACTGGAAAAAAATACTTCCTGTTTCCTCAATACCAGCATCCATTTTAAGGGTATACCTGTAGACCTAGGTGTAAAATGGAAGCAAACTTTAGAAAGAAAAAAAAAAATCGCTGTCAGCCCCGTCAGAGGGTCCCTTCTTGTCTGGCTGACACTGTCACCAGTACTTAGGTGTCATCTAGTGCCCACTTTGATCAGACTTGGGGGATGGGTAAAGTCAGGCCATGTTGGGAGCTTAAGAGTGGACCCCACCCCCACCCCAGGTGTGGAGGCCGGCTTTCAAATCTGCTACATTGTATGACAGGTTCTGCCTGAGCCCGCCAGCCCCAGGCGCCTCTAGCCTCCAGAGGGTCTCCGCCCAACCCCCTCCCTGTTGTCCCAGGGAGGGGCCCCTCCTCCTCCCGCTCCCTGCCTGCCTCCCCGCCCCCACCGTAGGCCTCTGCCCAGGGTTTTTTTTTTCTTTTCTGTTTCTGTTTAATCTTTGTTTTTTGTGTTTTTTTTTTAGGTTTATGGAATATCGTTTAAAAATTTAAATCACAGAAAGAATTCTACAACAACTTGTGACTTTTTATCCTAGGCTGAGAACAATGTATTTTCTTTTCCTGTGAATTTTCCTCTCCTGGAAGAAATGCAAAGTTGATCCTGGGGGTTTCAAACCATCTTCATGGTTCCCTGAACAGAAAGACCTTGAACACGGTTTATTTGACCATGTCTCTGTGTGCGTGCACGTGGGTGCCTGTCCTTATTCCTTTTGGGCACCGGGCTCTTTGGTCTCACAGAGTGGGCCTTCCTTGGTCGTGGACTGAGGCTGAACAGACTTAGGGATCAGATTGAAGGGACTTGACTACAGTAACCGGGGTGGGGGAAATTTTATTGATTGGAAAGTATACATTTCTAAATGAATAGGGTGAGTGACACATCCCAGAGGGGCCTCTGTCCCTGGATAGGTGTCCCTGAAGGTCCTCCTGCAGCTTGTTGTGGTACCTCCACATTTAGGAGAGGAAAATCATTCATTTCCCTGATGATCCTAGATGAGTCTGCTGAATTTTTTATGATGTCCTGGAAACATATAAAACACACTTCCTACTTAACATAGCCGACCACAAAGTTTCTCCCAGGAAAAACTATTTAACATCATGAATTTCACAGTGTAATAGAGGGAATGGTCTAGAGAGAGGGCAAGAAAAAATAAAGGACAGAGACATTTTGTGTCCTTTTAAAACTCCACCTCCCCACCCCCTGATGTTGGAAATTTATAGTCTGGCCTGTATCCCCAAGAGCAGTTCAATCTTTTCTTAAAACTCCAGAGCCATCCCCAGCCCCACAGGCCTTGCTTTTGGCCCAGCTGAGACCAGTGAAATGATTAACCACAATAATGGCTAAAGTGGAGAACCCTCCCTCTATGTATTTTTTAACATACTTTTATTTATTTATTTATTCATTCATTCATTCATGCATGCATGCATGCATTCATTTAATTTTGTGAGTCAGAGTCTCCCGTTATTGCCCAGGCTAGGGTCAGTGCCATGGCATCAGCCTAGGTCATGGCAACCTCAACCTCCTGGGCTCAAGCAATCCTCCTGCCTCAGCCTGTCAAGTAGCTGGGACTACAGGCATGTGCCATCATGCTGGGCTAATTTTTCTTTCTATATATATTACTTGGCTAATTAATTTCTTTCTATTTATAGTAGAGATGGAGTCTTGCTCTTGCTCCCACTGATTTGAACTCCTGACCTCCAGCATCCTCCCCCCTTGGCCTCCCAGACAGCTAGGATTATAGGTGTGCTGGGCCTGAGGGAAATTTTTATCTCTCCCTCCCTGCTGATGTCTTTTATTCTGTCTATAGCAGACATATATATATATATATATATATATATATATATATATATATATATATATATATAGAGAGAGAGAGAGAGAGAGAGAGAGAGAGAGAGAGATTATTATCTCTCCCTCCCGGCTCTTTCTGGTAAGTAAGACCTTTTTAATTATTATTAATTTTTTCTTTTTTTTTGAGACAGAGTCTCACTTTTAGGGCCCGGGCTAGGGTGCTATGGCTTCAGCTTAGCTCACAGCAACCTCAAAATCCTGGGTTCAAGTGATCCTTCTGTCTCAGCCTCTTGAGTAGTTGGGACTACAGGCATGTGCCAGCATGCCTGGCTAATTTTTCTTCCTATATATATTACTTGGCCAATTAATTTCTTTCTATTTATAGTATAGATGGGGTCTTCCTCTTGCTCAGGCTGGTTTGAATTCCTGACCTCCAGCAATCCTCCCACCTTGGCCTCCCAGAGCTAGGATTGCAGCTGTGCTGGGCCTGAGAGAAATTTTTATGTCTTCCTCCCTGCTTATCTCTCTTCTCTTTTATTCTGTCTATAGCAGACATTCTATCTATAGCAGCAGTGTGAAGGGGTCGCCAGCCCCACAAAGCCTCCTCCAACCTCCTGCTGTGACTTCTCCTTACCCCTTGTCTTTTCCTTGCTAGCTCCCTTCACTTTAGGGGTCCACTTAACTGGATCTCAAGCTTGACTCTACTTTTATCATGTTAATGTCTCCCTCTGACCAAAGTTCTCTTGCATTCCAAAATGTTTTACTGAAACTGTCATTCAGTATTCAATCCGGGGTCCACCTCATTTATCAGTTCTCTGGGCCAGTTCCTGGACAAAGGAACACTTTGGAGAAAATCACAGAAAATATATACAGAGAGAGAGAGAGAGAGAGAGAGAGAGAGAGATAGAGAGAGAGAGAGAGAGAGAGA
>NW_027438958.1:482500-505000 GCF_040939455.1 Microcebus murinus
GCCCTTTTTGGATAGACAGAGCCAAAGGGTGGAGATCCTGGAGTCTGTGCTTTGCAGTCAGTCTAGAGGCACATGGAGCCATTCAAACTGCTTGTGAGGAAAAATAGGGAAACAACAGAAACTCACTCATCTCCGTTGTGGAAGTCAAGATCATCTTTTATGAAACCTACTAAACCCACATAAGAAGTAAAATAGGACCATACTGATAGATGCAATTTTAATCTTAGAGCAGAATGCGTGGCACTGCTTGTCGTCTTACTGTCAAGAGAAAGCATTTGGTGGAGAAACAATCTCCAGCAGCTTTTCTGCAGAGATGAACCAACGTGTATATGTGTGTGTGTGTGGGGGGGGTGGACATGATAAATAATGAGGATTGAGGACCAGATAAATGACTGGAAAAAAATACTTCCTGTTTCCTCACTACCAGCATCCATTTCAAGGGTATACCTGTAGACCTAGGTGTAAAATGGAAGCAAGCTTTAGAAAGAAAAAAAAAAATTCGCTGTCAGACTTGGGGGATGGGTAAAGTCAGGCCACGTTGGGAGCTTAAGAGTGGACCCCACCCCCACCCCAGGTGTGGAGGCCGGCTTTCAAATCTGCTACACTGTATGACAGGTTCTGCCTGGGCCCGCCAGCCCCAGGCGCCTCTAGCCTCCAGAGGGTCTCCGCCCAACCCCCTCCCTGTTGTCCCAGGGAGGGGCCCCTCCTCCTCCTCCCGCTCCCTGCCTGCCTCCCCGCCCCCACCGTAGGCCTCTGCCCAGGGTTTTTTTTTTTTTTTTTCTTTTCCCGGTTTGTGTTTTATCTTGGTTTTTTTGGGTATTTTTGTGTGTTTTTTTTAGGTTTATGGAATATCGTTTAAAAATTTAAATCACAGAATGAATTCTACAACAACTTGTGACTTTTTATCCTAGGCTGAGAACAATGTATTTTCTCTTCCTGTGAATTTTATTGATTCCAAAGTATACATTTCTAAATGAATAGGGTGAGCAACACACTCCCGTGGGGCCTGTGTCAGTGGATAGGTGTCCGGGAGGGTCCCCTCCTGCAGCTTGTTGTGGTAGCTCAACATTTAGGAGAGGCAAATCATTCATTTCCCTAATGATCCTAGATCAGTCTGCTCAATTTTTTATGATGTCCTGGAAACATATAAAACACCCTTCCTACTTCACATAGCCCCGACCACAAAGTTTCTCCCAGGAAAAACTATTTAACATCATGAATTTCACAGTGTAATAGAGGGAATGGTCTAGAGAGAGGGCAAAAAAAATAAAGGACAGAGACATTTTGTGTCCTTTTAAAACTCCACCCCCCCCCTGATGTTGAAAATTTGTAGTCTGGCCTCTATCCCCAAGAGCAGTTCAATCTTTTCTTAAAACTCCAGAGCGGTCCCCAGCCCCACAGGCCTTGTTTTTGGCCCAGCTGAGACCAGTGAAGTGATTAACCACAATAATGGCTAAAGCGGAGAACCCTCCCTCTATGTATTTTTTAACAGACTTTTATTTATTCATTCATTCATTCATTCATGCATGCATTTAATTTTTTGAGACAGAGTCTCACTTTGTTGCCCAGGCTAGAGTGAGTGCCATGGCGTCAGCCTAGCTCACGGCAACCTCAACCTCCTGGGCTCAAGCCATCCTCCTGCCTCAGCCTCCCAAGTAGCTAGGACTACAGGCAGTGTCATCATGCCTGGCTAATTTTTCTCTCTCTCTCTATTACTTGGCCAATTAATTTCTTTCTATTTATAGTAGAGACGGGGTCTTGCTCTTGCTCCCACTGATTTGAACTCCTGACCTCCAGCAATCCTTCCCCCTTGGCCTCCCAGAGAGCTAGGATTACAGGTGTGCTGGGCCTGAGAGAAATTTTTATCTCTCCCTCCCTGCTTATGTCTTTTATTCTGTCTATAGCAGACGTAGAGAGAGAGAGACAGAGAGAGTGAGAGAGACAAATTATTATCTCTCCCTCCCTGCTTTATCTGGTAAGTCCTTTTTTATGATTATTATTATTATTCTTTTTTTTTGAGACAGAGTCTCACTTTTGGTGCCAGGGCTAGAGTGCTATGGCGTCAGCTTAGCTCACAGCTACCTCAAACTCCTGGGCTCAAGTGATCCTTCTGTTTCAGCCTCCTGAGTAGCTGGAACTACAGACATGCACCACCATGCCCGGCCTATTTTGTGTTTGTGTGTGTGTGCTTAGTTGGCCAATTAATTTCATTCTATTTATAGTAGAGATGGTCTTGCTCTTCCTCAGGCTGGTTTTGAACTCCTATCCTTGAGCAATCCTCCTGCCTCAGCCTCCCAGAGAGCTAGGATTACAGCTGTACTGGGCCTGAGAGAAATTTTTATCTCTCCCTCCCTGCTTATCTCTTTTATTCTGTCTATAGCAGATTTATACAGAGAGAGAGGAATTTATATCTCTCCCTCCCTTCTTATTTCTTTTATTCTGTCTATAGCAGATTTAGAGAGAGAGAGAGAGAGAGAGTGAGTGAAATTTTTATCCCTCCATCCCTGCTTATCTCTTTTATTCTGTCTATAGCAGATTTATATATATATATAGAGAGAGAGACAGAGAGACACAGAGAGAGAGAGAGAGAGATATCAATCTATCCATTGCATTTCTTAGTCTTTAGGTGACTGGGCTTCAGCAGGGGAATGTGAATTGACAAAATTTGTGTTGCTAACAAATAAAACGCTGGGGTTCAAACTCTCCGTTTTCCCAATAAAACCTATCCCCCTACCAATCATACTGTGCCACCTCTGGAGTGTGACCTGGGCGCCAGCCCAGCAAAGCCTCCTCCCACCCACCTCCTTGCTGTGACTTCTCCTTACCCCTTGTCTTTTCCTTGCTAGCTCCCCTCACTTTAGGGGTCCACTTAACTGGATCTCAAGCTTGACTCCACTTTTATCATGTTAATGTCTCCCTCTGACCAAAGTTCTCTTGCATTCCAAAACCTTTGACTGAAGCTGTCATTCAGTATTCAATCCGGGGTCCACCTCATGTATCAGTGCTCTGGGCCAGTTCCTGGACCAAAGAACACTTTGGAGAAAATCACAGAAAACAGATGTGGCCTCCTTCCACTGTATGCTGGTTTAGAGCCTCATGAGTCTATCTGATCATTCCCCCAAAATTTAATAGATTGCCACGAACATACATAAAATTGAAATTCATATTATCCACAAAAACTAGCTCACAGCAACCTCAACCTCCTGGGCTCAAGCAATCCTCCTGGTTCAGCCCCCCAAACAGCTGGGACTACAGGGATGTGTCGCCAAGCCTGGCTCATTTTTCTTTCTATATATATTACTTGGCCAATTAATTTCTTTGTGTTTATAGTAGAGATGGGGTTTTGCTCTTGCTCAGGCTGGTTTGAACTCCTGACTTCCAGCAATCCTGCTGGCTCAGTCTCCCAGAGAGCTAGGACTACAGGTGTGCTGGGCCTGAGAAAAATTTTATCTCTCCCTCCCTGCTTATCTCTTTAATTCTGTCTATAGCAGATTTATATATATATACACAGAGAGAGAGAGAAAGAGAGAGAGAGTGAAATATTTATCTCTCCCTCCCTGCTTATCTCTTTTATTCTGTCTATAGCAGATTTATATATATATATATATATGGAGAGAGAGAGAGAGTGAAATTTTTATCTCTCCCTCCCTGCTTATCTCTTTTATTCTGTCTATAGCAGATTTATGTATATATATATATATATATGGAGAGAGAGAGAGATAGAGGAATTTTTATCTCTCCCTCCCTTCTTATCTCTTTTATTCTGTCTATAGCAGATTTATATATATATACACAGAGAGAGAGAGAAAGAGAGAGAGAGTGAAATATTTATCTCTCCCTCCCTGCTTATCTCTTTTATTCTGTCTATAGCAGATTTATATATATATATATATATGGAGAGAGAGAGAGAGTGAAATTTTTATCTCTCCCTCCCTGCTTATCTCTTTTATTCTGTCTATAGCAGATTTATATATATATATAGAGAGAGAGAGAGAATTTATATCTCTCCCTCCCTTCTTATCTCTTTTATTCTGTCAATAGCAGATTTATATATATATATATAGAGAGAGAGAGAGAGAGACAGAGAGACAGAGAGACAGAGGAATTCATATCTCTCCCTCCCTTCTTATCTCTTTTATTCTGTCTATAGCAGATTTATATATATATATAGAGAGAGAGAGAGAGAGAGAGTGAGTGAAATTCTTATCTCTCCATCCCAGCTTATCTCTTTTATTCTGTCTATAGCAGATATATATATATATATACAGACAGAGAGAGAGACAGAGAGAGAGAGAGAGAGAGAGGAATTTATATCTCTCCCTCCCTTCTTATCTCTTTTATTCTGTCTATAGCAGATTTATATATATATACACAGAGAGAGAGAGAAAGAGAGAGAGAGTGAAATATTTATCTCTCCCTCCCTGCTTATCTCTTTTATTCTGTCTATAGCAGATTTATATATATATATATATATATATATGGAGAGAGAGAGAGAGTGAAATTTTTATCTCTACCTCCCTTCTTATCTCTTTTATTCTGTCTATAGCAGATTTATATATATACACAGAGAGAGAGAGAGAGTGAAATTTTTATCTCTCCCTCCCTGCTTATCTCTTTTATTCTGTCTATAGCAGATTTTTATATATATATATATATAGAGAGAGAGAGAGAGAGAGAGGAATTTATATCTCTCCCTCCCTTTTTATTTCTTTTATTCTGTCTATAGCAGATTTATATATATATATATATAGAGAGAGAGAGTGAGTGAAATTTTTATCTCTCCATCCCTGCTTATCTCTTTTATTCTGTCTATAGCAGATCTCTCTCTCTCCATATATATATACATAGAGAGAGAGAGAGAGAGAGTGAGTGAAATTTTATCTCTCCATCCCTGCTTATCTCTTTTATTCTGTCTATAGCAGATTTTTATATATATATATATATATATATGTATATATATATATAGAGAGAGAGAGAGGAATTTTTATCTCTCCCTCCCTTCTTATCTCTTTTATTCTCTCTATAGCAGATTTATATATATACACATACATACAGAGAGAGAGAGAGAGAGTGAAATTTTTATCTCTGAATCCCTGCTTTTACTGCTAAGTCCATAGTTCTTAAATTTTTTTTTTTTTTTTTGACAGAGTCTCACTTTTGGTGCCCGGGCTAGAGTGCTATGGTGTCAGCTTAGCTCACAGCAACCTCAAACTCCTGGCCTCAAGTCATCCTTCTGTCTCAGCCTCTTGAGTAGCTGGGACTACAGGCATGTGCCAGCATGCCTGGCTAATTTTTCTTTCTATATATATTACTTGGCGGGTGGACATGATAAATAATGAGGATTGAGGACCAGATAAATGACTGGAAAAAAATACTTCCTGTTTCCTCAATACCAGCATCCATTTCAAGGGTATACCTGTAGACCTAGGTGTAAAATGGAAGCAAGCTTTAGAAAGAAAAAAAAAAATCGCTGTCAGCCCCGTCAGAGGGTCCCCTCTTGTCTGGCTGACACTGGCACCGGTACTTAGGGGTCACCTAGTGGCCACTTTGATCAGCCTTGGGGATGGGTAAAGTCAGGCCATGTTGGGAGCTTAAGAGTGGACCCCACCCCCACCCCAGGTGTGGAGGCCGGCTTTCAAATCTGCTACATTGTATGACAGGTTCTGCCTGGGCCCGCCAGCCCCAGGCGCCTCTAGCCTCCAGAGGGTCTCCGCCCAACCCCCTCCCTGTTGTCCCAGGGAGGGGCCCCTCCTCCTCCTCCCGCTCCCTGCCTGCCTCCCCGCCCCCACTGTAGGCCTCTGCCCAGGGTTTTTTTTTTTTTTTTTCTTTTCCCGGTTTGTGTTTTATCTTGGTTTTTTTGGGTATTTTTGTGTGTTTTTTTTAGGTTTATGGAATATCGTTTAAAAATTTAAATCACAGAATGAATTCTACAACAACTTGTGACTTTTTATCCTAGGCTGAGAACAATGTATTTTCTCTTCCTGTGAATTTTATTGATTCCAAAGTATACATTTCTAAATGAATAGGGTGAGCAACACACTCCCGTGGGCCTGTGTCAGTAATAGGTGTCCGGGAGGGTCCCCTCCTGCAGCTTGTTGTGGTAGCTCAACATTTAGGAGAGGCAAATCATTCATTTCCCTAATGATCCTAGATGAGTCTGCTCAATTTTTTATGATGTCCTGGAAACATATAAAACACCCTTCCTACTTCACATAGCCCCGACCACAAAGTTTCTCCCAGGAAAAACTATTTAACATCATGAATTTCACAGTGTAATAGAGGGAATGGTCTAGAGAGAGGGCAAAAAAAATAAAGGACAGAGACATTTTGTGTCCTTTTAAAACTCCACCCCCCCACCCCCTGATGTTGAAAATTTGTAGTCTGGCCTCTATCCCCAAGAGCAGTTCAATCTTTTCTTAAAACTCCAGAGCGGTCCCCAGCCCCACAGGCCTTGTTTTTGGCCCAGCTGAGACCAGCGAAGTGATTAACCACAATAATGGCTAAAGCGGAGAACCCTCCCTCTATGTATTTTTTAACAGACTTTTATTTATTTATTCATTCATTCATTCATGCATGCATTTAATTTTTTGAGACAGAGTCTCACTTTGTTGCCCAGGCTAGAGTGAGTGCCATGGCGTCAGCCTAGCTCACGGCAACCTCAACCTCCTGGGCTCAAGCCATCCTCCTGCCTCAGCCTCCCAAGTAGCTAGGACTACAGGCAGTGTCATCATGCCTGGCTAATTTTTCTCTCTCTCTCTATTACTTGGCCAATTAATTTCTTTCTATTTATAGTAGAGACGGGGTCTTGCTCTTGCTCCCACTGATTTGAACTCCTGACCTCCAGCAATCCTTCCCCCTTGGCCTCCCAGAGAGCTAGGATTACAGGTGTGCTGGGCCTGAGAGAAATTTTTATCTCTCCCTCCCTGCTTATGTCTTTTATTCTGTCTATAGCAGACGTAGAGAGAGAGAGACAGAGAGAGTGAGAGAGACAAATTATTATCTCTCCCTCCCTGCTTTATCTGGTAAGTCCTTTTTTATGATTATTATTATTATTCTTTTTTTTGAGACAGAGTCTCACTTTTGGTGCCAGGGCTAGAGTGCTATGGCATCAGCTTAGCTCACAGCTACCTCAAACTCCTGGGCTCAAGTGATCCTTCTGTTTCAGCCTCCTGAGTAGCTGGAACTACAGACATGCACCACCATGCCCGGCTTATTATGTGTTTGTGTGTGTGTGTTTAGTTGGCCTATTAATTTCTTTCTATTTATAGTAGAGGTGGTCTTGCTCTTCCTCAGGCTGGTTTTGAACTCCTATCCTTGAGCAATCCGCCTGCCTCAGCCTCGCAGATAGCTAGGATTACAGCTGTACTGGGCCTGAGAGAAATTTTTATCTCTCCCTCCCTGCTTATCTCTTTTATTCTGTCTATAGCAGATTTATACAGAGAGAGAGGAATTTATATCTCTCCCTCCCTTCTTATTTCTTTTATTCTGTCTATAGCAGATTTAGAGAGAGAGAGAGAGAGAGAGAGTGAGTGAAATTTTTATCTCTCCATCCCTGCTTATCTCTTTTATTCTGTCTATAGCAGATTTATATATATATAGAGAGAGAGAGACAGAGAGACACAGAGAGAGAGAGAGATATCAATCTATCCATTGCATTTCCTAGTCTTTAGGTGACTGGGCCTCAGCAGGGGAATGTGAATTGACAAAATTTGTGTTGCTAACAAATAAAACGCTGGGGTTCAAACTCTCCGTTTTCCCAATAAAACCTATCCCCCTACCAATCATACTGTGCCACCTCTGGAGTGTGACCTGGTCGCCAGCCCCACAAAGCCTCCTCCAACCTCCTTGCTGTGACTTCTCCTTACCCCTTGTCTTTTCCTTGCTAGCTCCCCTCACTTTAGGGGTCCACTTAACTGGATCTCAAGCTTGACTCTACTTTTATCATGTTAATGTCTCCCTCTGACCAAAGTTCTCTTGCATTCCAAAATGTTTTACTGAAACTGTCATTCAGTATTCAATCCGGGGTCCACCTCATTGATCAGTTCTCTGGGCCAGTTCCTGGACAAAGGAACACTTTGGAGAAAATCACAGAAAATATATACATTGAGAGAGAGAGAGAGAGAGAGAGAGAGAGAGAGAGAGAGAGAGAGAGAGAGAAATTATTATCTGTCCCTCCCTGCTTTTTCTGGTAAGTAAGACCTTTTTTATTATTATTAATTTTTTCTTTTTTTTTTTGAGACAGAGTCTCACTTTTAGGGCCCGGACTAGGGTGCTATGGCTTCAGCTTAGCTCACAGCAACCTCCAACTCCTGGGCTCAAGTGATCCTTCTGTCTCAGCCTCCCGAGTAGCTGGGAGTACAGACATGCACCACCATGCCCGGCTTATTATGTGTGTGTGTGTGTGTGTGTGTGTGTGTGTGTGTGTGTGTGTGTTTAGTTGGCCAATTACTTTCTTTCTTTCTTTTTTTTTAATTTTTTTTTTTTACTTTTTTTGAGACAGAGTCTCAGTTTGTTGCCCAGGCTAGAGTGAGTGCCATGGCTTCAGCCTAGCTCACAGCAACCTCAAACTCCTGGGCTCAAGCGATCCTGCTGCCTCAGCATCCTGAGTAGCTGGGACTACAGGCATGTGCCAGCATGCCCGGCTAATTTTTCTTTCTATACATATTACTTGGCCAATTAATTTCTTTCTATTTATAGTAGAGATGGGGTCTTCCTCTTGCTCAGGCTGGTATGAATCCCTGACCTCCAGCAATCTTCCCACCTTGGCCTCCCTGAGAGCTAGGATTGCAGGTGTGCTGTGCCTGAGAGAAATTTTTATGTCTCCCTCTCTGCTTATCTCTTTTATTCTATCTATAGCAGACCTATATATATAGAGAGAGAGAGAGAAAGAGAGACAGAGACAGAGAGAGAGAGAGAGAGATTTATAGAAATTTTTATCTCTCCCTCTGAGCTTATCTCTTTTATTCTGTCTATAGCAGATTTATATATATATAGAGAGAGAGAGAGACAGAGAGAGAGAGACAGAGAAATTTTTATCTCTCCCTCCATTCTTGTCTCTTTTATTCTGTCTATAGCAGACATATATATATAGAGAGAGAGTGAGAGAAATTATTATCTCTCCCTCCCTGCTTATCTCTTTTATTCTGCCTATAGCAGTTTTATATATAGACAGAGAAAGAGAGAGAGAGAAATTTTTATGTCTCAATCGCTGGTCTTTCTGATAAGTCCATTTTACTTAATTTTTTTTTTTTTGAGACAGAGTTTCACCTTTGGTGCCCCGGCAAGAGTGCTATGGCCTCAACTTAGCTCACTTAAACCTCAAATTCCAGGACTGAACTGATCCTTCTGTCTTAGCCTCCAGAGTAGCTGGGACTACAGGCATGCGCCAGCATGCTCGGCTATTTTTTCTTTCTATATATATTACTTTGCCAATTAATTTCTTTCTATTTATAGTACAGATAAGGTCTTGCTCTTCCAGGAGCTGGTTAGAATTCCTAACCTCCAGCAATCCTCCCACCTTGGCCTCCCAGAGAGCTAGGATTGCATGTGTGCCTGGCCTGAGAGAAATTTCTATGTCTCCCTCTCTACTTATCTCTTTTATTCTATAGCAGATATATATATATATATATATATATATATATATATATATATATACAGAGAGAGAGAGTGAGAGAGGAATTTATATCTCTCCCTCCCTGCTTATCTCTTTTATTCTGTCTATAGCAGATTTATATATATATAGAGAGAGAGAGAGACAGTGAGTGAAATTCTTACCTCTCCATCCCTGCTTATCTCTTTTATTCTGTCTATAGCAGATTTATATATATATATATATAGAGAGAGAGAGTGAGTGAAATTTTTACCTCTCCATCCCTGCTTATCTCTTTTATTCTGTCTATAGCAGATTTATATATATATATATATATATATATATATATATACATATATATGTAGAGAGAGAGAGACAGAGAGAGAGACACAGAGAGAGAGAGATATAAAAATCTATCCATTGCATTTCCTACACTTTACGTGACTGGGCCTCAGCAGGGCAATGTGAATGGACAAAATTTGTGTTGCTAACAAATAAAAGGCTGGAGTTCAAACTCTCAGTTTTCCCAATAAAACATATCCCCCTACAAACCATACTGTGCCACCTCTGGGAGTATATACCCCACAGAGGAGAGACGTGGAGGCCCTTTTTGGATACACAGAGCCAAAGCGTGGAGATCCTGGAGTCTGTGCTTTGCAGTCAGTCTTGAGGCACAAGGAGCCATTCAAACTGCTTGTGAGGAAAAATAGGGAAACAACAGAAACTCACTCATCTCCGTTGTGGTAGTCAAGATCAGCTTTTATGAAACACACATAAGAAGTAAAATAGGACCATACTGATGGATGCAATTTTAATCTTAGAGCAGAATGCGTGGCACTGCTTGTCCTCTTAGATACTGTCAACAGAAAGCATTTGGTGGAGAAACAATCTCCAGCAGCTTTTCTGCAGAGATGAACCAACGTGTATATGTGTGTGTGTGTGTGGGAGGGGGGGTGGACATGATAAATAATGAGGATAGAGGACCAGATAAATGACTGGAAAAAAATACTTCCTGTTTCCTCAATACCAGCATCCATTTCAAGGGTATACCTGTAGACCTAGGTGTAAAATGGAAGCAAGCTTTAGAAAGAAAAAAAAAATCGCTGTCAGCCCCGTCACAGGGTCCCTTCTTGTCTGGCTGACATTGGCACCAGTACTTAGGTGTAATCTAGTGGCCACTTTGATCAGACTTGGGGGATGGGTAAAGTCAGGCCATGTTGGGAGCTTAAGAGTGGACCCCACCCCCACCCCAGGTGTGGAGGCCGGCTTTCAAATCTGCTACATTGTAGGACAGGTTCTGCCTGGGCCCGCCAGCCCCAGGCGCCTCTAGCCTCCAGAGGGTCTCCGCCCAACCCCCTCCCTGTTGTCCCAGGGAGGGGCCCCTCCTCCTCCTCCCGCTCCCTGCCTGCCTCCCCGCCCCCACCGTAGGCCTCTGCCCAGGGTTTTTTTTTTTTTTTTTCTTTTCCCGGTTTCTGTTTAATCTTTGTTTTTTTGTGTTTTTTTTTTAGGTTTATGGAATATCGTTTAAAAATTTAAATCACAGAAAGAATTCTACAACAACTTGTGACTTTTTATCCTGGGCTGAGAGCAATGTATTTTCTCTTCCTGTGAATTTTCCTGTCCTGGAAGAAATGCAAAGTTGATCCTGGGGGTTTCAAACCATCTTCAGGGTTCCCTGAACAGAAAGACCTTGAACACGGTTTATTTGACCGTGTCTCTGTGTGCGTGCACGTGGGTGCCTGTCCTTATTCCTTTTGGGCACCGGGCTCCTTGGTCTCACAGAGTGGGCCTTCCTTGGTCGTGGACTGAGGCTGAACAGACTTAGGGATCAGATTGAAGGGACTTGACTACAGTAACCCGGGTGGGGGAAATTTTATTGATTTGAAAGTATACATTTCTAAATGAATAGGGTGAGTGACACATTCCAGAGGGGCCTCTGTCCCTGGATAGGTGTCCCGGAGGGTCCTCCTGCAGCTTGTTGTGGTACCTCCACATTTAGGAGAGGAAAATCATTCATTTCCCTAATGATCATAGATGAGTCTGCTGAATTTTTTATGATGTCGTGGAAACATATAAAACACCCTTCCTACTAAACATAGCCGACCACAAAGTTTCTCCCAGGAAAAAATATTCAACATCATGAATTTCCCAGTGTAATAGAGGGAATGGTCTAGACAGAGGGAAAAAAAAATAAAGGAAAGAAACATTTTGTGTCCTTTTAAAACTTCCCCCCCACCCCCTGATGTTGGAAACTTGTAGTCTGGCCTCTATCCCCAAGAGGAGTTAATTCCTTTCTTAAAACTTCTGAGCAGTCCCCAGACCCACAGGCCTTGTTTTTGGCCCAGCTGAGACCAGTGAAATGATTAACCACAATAATGGTTAAAGCGGAGAACCCTCCCTCTATGTATTTTTTAACATACTTTTATTTATTTATTCATTCATTCATTCATTCATTCATGCATGCATGCATGCATATATATATCTATATATATATACAGAGAGAGAGAGAGAGAGAGAGAGAGAAATTTTTATCTCTCCCTCCCTCCTTTTTCTGGTAAGACAGACCTTTTTTATTATTATTAATTTTTTCTTTTTTTTTGAGACAGAGTCTCACTCTTAGGGCCTGGGCTAGGGTGCTATGGCTTCAGCTTAGCTCACAGCAACCTCAAAATCCTGGGTTCAAGTGATCCTTCTGTCTCAGCCTCTTGAGTAGTTGGGACTACAGGCATGTGCCAGCATGCCTGGCTAATTTTTCTTCCTATATATATTACCTGGCCAATTAATTTCTTTCTATTTATAGTAGAGATGGGGTCTTCCTCTTGCTCAGGCTGGTTTGAATTCCTGACCTCCAGCAATCCTCCCACCTTGGCCTCCCAGAGCTAGGATTGCAGCTGTGCTGGGCCTGAGAGAAATTTTTATGTCTCCCTCCCTGCTTATCTCTTTTCTCTTTTATTCTGTCTATAGCAGACATTCTGTCTATAGCAGCAGTGTGATGGGGTCGCCAGCCCAGCAAAGCCTCCTCCCACCCACCTCCTTGCTGTGACTTCTCCTTACCCCTTGTCTTTTCCTTGCTAGCTCCCCTCACTTTAGGGGTCCACTTAACTGGATCTCAAGCTTGACTCCACTTTTATCATGTTAATGTCTCCCTCTGACCAAAGTTCTCTTGCATTCCAAAATGTTTTACTGAAAGTGTCATTCAGTATTCAATCCGGGGTCCACCTCATGTATCAGTTCTCTGGGCCAGTTCCTGAAGAAAAGAACACTTTGGAGAAAATCACAGAAAATATATACAGAGAGAGAGAGAGAAACAGAGATAGAGAGAGAGAGAAATTATCTCTCCCTCCCTGCTTTTTCTGGAAAGTAAGACCTTTTTTATTATTATTAATTTTTTCTTTTTTTTTGAGACAGAGTCTCACTTTTAGGGCCCGGGCTAGGGTGCTATGGCTTCAGACTAGCTCACAGCAACCTCAACCTCCTAGGCTCAAGCAATCCTCCTGCCTCAGCCTCCCAAACAGCTGGGACTACAGGGATATGCCGCCACGCCTGGCTCATTTTTCTTTCTATATATATTACTTGGCCAATTAATTTCTTTGTGTTTATAGTAGAGATGGGGTTTTGCTCTTGCTCAGGCTGGTTTGAACTCCTGACTTCCTGCAATCCTGCTGCCTCAGTCTCCCAGAGAGCTAGGACTACAGGTGTGCTGGGCCTGAGAAAAATTTTTATCTCTCCCTCCCTGCTTATCTCTTTAATTCTGTCTATAGCAGATTTATATATATATACACAGAGAGAGAGAGAAAGAGAGAGAGAGTGAAATATTTATCCCTCCCTCCCTGCTTATCTCTTTTATTCTGTCTATAGCAGATTTATATATATATATATATATATATATATATATATATATATATGGAGAGAGAGAGAGAGAGTGAAATTTTTATCTCTCCATCCCTTCTTATCTCTTTTATTCTGTCTATAGCAGATTTATATATATACAGAGAGAGAGAGAGTGAAATTTTTATCTCTCCATCCCTGCTTATCTCTTTTATTCTGTCTATAGCAGATTTATATATATATATATAGAGAGAGAGAGAGAATTTCTATCTCTCCCTCCCTTCTTATCTCTTTTATTCTGTCAATAGCAGATTTATATATATATAGAGAGAGAGAGAGAGAGACAGAGAGACAGAGGAATTCATATCTCTCCCTCCCTTCTTATCTCTTTTATTCTGTCTATAGCAGATTTATATATATATAGAGAGAGAGAGAGAGTGAGAGAGGAATTTATATCTCTCCCTCCCTGCTTATCTCTTTGATTCTGTCTATAGCAGATTTTTATATATATATATATATATATATATATATGGAGAGAGAGAGAGAGTGAAATTTTTATCTCTACCTCCCTTCTTATCTCTTTTATTCTGTCTATAGCAGATTTATATATATACACAGAGAGGGAGAGAGAGAGTGAAATTTTTATCTCTCCCTCCCTTCTTATCTCTTTTATTCTGTCTATAGCAGATTTATATATATATATAGAGAGAGAGAGAGAGAATTTATATCTCTCCCTCCCTTCTTATCTCTTTTATTCTGTCAATAGCAGATTTATATATATATAGAGAGAGAGAGACAGAGAGACAGAGGAATTCATATCTCTCCCTCCCTTCTTATCTCTTTTATTCTGTCTATAGCAGATTTATATATATATATATAGACAGAGAGAGAGAGAATTTATATCTCTCCCTCCCTTCTTATCTCTTTTATTCTGTCAATAGCAGATTTATATATATATATAGAGAGAGAGAGAGAGAGAGGAATTTATATCTCTCCCTCCCTTTTTATTTCTTTTATTCTGTCTATAGCAGATTTATATATATAGAGAGAGAGAGAGAGAGAGAGTGAGTGAAATTTTTATCTCTCCATCCCTGCTTATCTCTTTTATTCTGTCTATAGCAGATCTCTCTCTCCATATATATATACATAGAGAGAGAGAGAGAGAGAGAGTGAGTGAAATTTTATCTCTCCATCCCTGCTTATCTCTTTTATTCTGTCTATAGCAGATTTATATATATATATATGTGTATATATATAGAGAGAGAGAGAGAGGAATTTTTATCTCTCCCTCCCTTCTTATCTCTTTTATTCTCTCTATAGCAGATTTATATATATACACATACATACAGAGAGAGAGAGAGAGTGAAATTTTTATCTCTGAATCCCTGCTTTTACTGCTAAGTCCATAGTTCTTAATTTTTTTTTTTTTTTTTTTGACAGAGTCTCACTTTTGGTGCCCGGGCTAGAGTGCTATGGTGTCAGCTTAGCTCACAGCAACCTCAAACTCCTGGCCTCAATTCATCCTTCTGTCTCAGCCTCTTGAGTAGCTGGGACTACAGGCATGTGCCAGCATGCCTGGCTAATTTTTCTTTCTATATATATTACTTGGCGGGTGGACATGATAAATAATGAGGATTGAGGACCAGATAAATTACTGGAAAAAAATACTTCCTGTTTCCTCAATACCAGCATCCATTTTAAGGGTATACCTGTAGACCTAGGTGGAAAATGGAGGCAAGCTTTAGAAAGAAAAAAAAAAATCGCTGTCAGCCCCGTCAGAGGGTCCCCTCTTGTCTGGCTGACACTGTCACCGGTACTTAGGGGTCACATAGTGGCCACTTTGATCAGACTTGGGGATGGGTAAAGTCAGGCCATGTTGGGAGCTTAAGAGTGGACCCCACCCCCACCCCAGGTGTGGAGGCCGGCTTTCAAATCTGCTACATTGTATGACAGGTTCTGCCTGGGCCCGCCAGCCCCAGGCGCCTCTAGCCTCCAGAGGGTCTCCGCCCAACCCCCTCCCTGTTGTCCCAGGGAGGGGCCCCTCCTCCTCCTCCCGCTCCCTGCCTGCCTCCCCGCCCCCACTGTAGGCCTCTGCCCAGGGTTTTTTTTTTTTTTTTTCTTTTCCCGGTTTGTGTTTTATCTTGGTTTTTTTGGGTATTTTTGTGTGTTTTTTTTAGGTTTATGGAATATCGTTTAAAAATTTAAATCACAGAATGAATTCTACAACAACTTGTGACTTTTTATCCTAGGCTGAGAACAATGTATTTTCTCTTCCTGTGAATTTTATTGATTCCAAAGTATACATTTCTAAATGAATAGGGTGAGCAACACACTCCCGTGGGCCTGTGTCAGTAATAGGTGTCCGGGAGGGTCCCCTCCTGCAGCTTGTTGTGGTAGCTCAACATTTAGGAGAGGCAAATCATTCATTTCCCTAATGATCCTAGATGAGTCTGCTCAATTTTTTATGATGTCCTGGAAACATATAAAACACCCTTCCTACTTCACATAGCCCCGACCACAAAGTTTCTCCCAGGAAAAACTATTTAACATCATGAATTTCACAGTGTAATAGAGGGAATGGTCTAGAGAGAGGGCAAAAAAAATAAAGGACAGAGACATTTTGTGTCCTTTTAAAACTCCACCCCCCCACCCCCTGATGTTGAAAATTTGTAGTCTGGCCTCTATCCCCAAGAGCAGTTCAATCTTTTCTTAAAACTCCAGAGCGGTCCCCAGCCCCACAGGCCTTGTTTTTGGCCCAGCTGAGACCAGCGAAGTGATTAACCACAATAATGGCTAAAGCGGAGAACCCTCCCTCTATGTATTTTTTAACAGACTTTTATTTATTTATTCATTCATTCATTCATGCATGCATTTAATTTTTTGAGACAGAGTCTCACTTTGTTGCCCAGGCTAGAGTGAGTGCCATGGCGTCAGCCTAGCTCACGGCAACCTCAACCTCCTGGGCTCAAGCCATCCTCCTGCCTCAGCCTCCCAAGTAGCTAGGACTACAGGCAGTGTCATCATGCCTGGCTAATTTTTCTCTCTCTCTCTATTACTTGGCCAATTAATTTCTTTCTATTTATAGTAGAGACGGGGTCTTGCTCTTGCTCCCACTGATTTGAACTCCTGACCTCCAGCAATCCTTCCCCCTTGGCCTCCCAGAGAGCTAGGATTACAGGTGTGCTGGGCCTGAGAGAAATTTTTATCTCTCCCTCCCTGCTTATGTCTTTTATTCTGTCTATAGCAGACGTAGAGAGAGAGAGACAGAGAGAGTGAGAGAGACAAATTATTATCTCTCCCTCCCTGCTTTATCTGGTAAGTCCTTTTTTATGATTATTATTATTATTCTTTTTTTTGAGACAGAGTCTCACTTTTGGTGCCAGGGCTAGAGTGCTATGGCATCAGCTTAGCTCACAGCTACCTCAAACTCCTGGGCTCAAGTGATCCTTCTGTTTCAGCCTCCTGAGTAGCTGGAACTACAGACATGCACCACCATGCCCGGCTTATTATGTGTTTGTGTGTGTGTGTTTAGTTGGCCTATTAATTTCTTTCTATTTATAGTAGAGATGGTCTTGCTCTTCCTCAGGCTGGTTTTGAACTCCTATCCTTGAGCAATCCGCCTGCCTCAGCCTCGCAGATAGCTAGGATTACAGCTGTACTGGGCCTGAGAGAAATTTTTATCTCTCCCTCCCTGCTTATCTCTTTTATTCTGTCTATAGCAGATTTATACAGAGAGAGAGGAATTTATATCTCTCCCTCCCTTCTTATTTCTTTTATTCTGTCTATAGCAGATTTAGAGAGAGAGAGAGAGAGAGAGAGTGAGTGAAATTTTTATCTCTCCATCCCTGCTTATCTCTTTTATTCTGTCTATAGCAGATTTATATATATATAGAGAGAGAGAGACAGAGAGACACAGAGAGAGAGAGAGATATCAATCTATCCATTGCATTTCCTAGTCTTTAGGTGACTGGGCCTCAGCAGGGGAATGTGAATTGACAAAATTTGTGTTGCTAACAAATAAAACGCTGGGGTTCAAACTCTCCGTTTTCCCAATAAAACCTATCCCCCTACCAATCATACTGTGCCACCTCTGGAGTGTGACCTGGTCGCCAGCCCCACAAAGCCTCCTCCAACCTCCTTGCTGTGACTTCTCCTTACCCCTTGTCTTTTCCTTGCTAGCTCCCCTCACTTTAGGGGTCCACTTAACTGGATCTCAAGCTTGACTCTACTTTTATCATGTTAATGTCTCCCTCTGACCAAAGTTCTCTTGCATTCCAAAATGTTTTACTGAAACTGTCATTCAGTATTCAATCCGGGGTCCACCTCATTGATCAGTTCTCTGGGCCAGTTCCTGGACAAAGGAACACTTTGGAGAAAATCACAGAAAATATATACATTGAGAGAGAGAGAGAGAGAGAGAGAGAGAGAGAGAGAGAGAGAGAGAGAGAGAGAGAGAGAGAGAAATTATTATCTGTCCCTCCCTGCTTTTTCTGGTAAGTAAGACCTTTTTTATTATTATTAATTTTTTCTTTTTTTTTTTGAGACAGAGTCTCACTTTTAGGGCCCGGACTAGGGTGCTATGGCTTCAGCTTAGCTCACAGCAACCTCCAACTCCTGGGCTCAAGTGATCCTTCTGTCTCAGCCTCCCGAGTAGCTGGGAGTACAGACATGCACCACCATGCCCGGCTTATTATGTGTGTGTGTGTGTGTGTGTGTGTGTGTGTGTGTGTGTGTGTGTGTGTTTAGTTGGCCAATTACTTTCTTTCTTTCTTTTTTTTTAATTTTTTTTTTTTACTTTTTTTGAGACAGAGTCTCAGTTTGTTGCCCAGGCTAGAGTGAGTGCCATGGCTTCAGCCTAGCTCACAGCAACCTCAAACTCCTGGGCTCAAGCGATCCTGCTGCCTCAGCATCCTGAGTAGCTGGGACTACAGGCATGTGCCAGCATGCCCGGCTAATTTTTCTTTCTATACATATTACTTGGCCAATTAATTTCTTTCTATTTATAGTAGAGATGGGGTCTTCCTCTTGCTCAGGCTGGTATGAATCCCTGACCTCCAGCAATCTTCCCACCTTGGCCTCCCTGAGAGCTAGGATTGCAGGTGTGCTGTGCCTGAGAGAAATTTTTATGTCTCCCTCTCTGCTTATCTCTTTTATTCTATCTATAGCAGACCTATATATATAGAGAGAGAGAGAGAAAGAGAGACAGAGACAGAGAGAGAGAGAGAGAGATTTATAGAAATTTTTATCTCTCCCTCTGAGCTTATCTCTTTTATTCTGTCTATAGCAGATTTATATATATAGAGAGAGAGAGAGAGACAGAGAGAGAGAGACAGAGAAATTTTTATCTCTCCCTCCATTCTTGTCTCTTTTATTCTGTCTATAGCAGACATATATATATAGAGAGAGAGTGAGAGAAATTATTATCTCTCCCTCCCTGCTTATCTCTTTTATTCTGCCTATAGCAGTTTTATATATAGACAGAGAAAGAGAGAGAGAGAAATTTTTATGTCTCAATCGCTGGTCTTTCTGATAAGTCCATTTTACTTAATTTTTTTTTTTTTGAGACAGAGTTTCACCTTTGGTGCCCCGGCAAGAGTGCTATGGCCTCAACTTAGCTCACTTAAACCTCAAATTCCAGGACTGAACTGATCCTTCTGTCTTAGCCTCCAGAGTAGCTGGGACTACAGGCATGCGCCAGCATGCTCGGCTATTTTTTCTTTCTATATATATTACTTTGCCAATTAATTTCTTTCTATTTATAGTACAGATAAGGTCTTGCTCTTCCAGGAGCTGGTTAGAATTCCTAACCTCCAGCAATCCTCCCACCTTGGCCTCCCAGAGAGCTAGGATTGCATGTGTGCCTGGCCTGAGAGAAATTTCTATGTCTCCCTCTCTACTTATCTCTTTTATTCTATAGCAGATATATATATATATATATATATATACAGAGAGAGAGAGTGAGAGAGGAATTTATATCTCTCCCTCCCTGCTTATCTCTTTTATTCTGTCTATAGCAGATTTATATATATAGAGAGAGAGAGAGAGACAGTGAGTGAAATTCTTACCTCTCCATCCCTGCTTATCTCTTTTATTCTGTCTATAGCAGATTTATATATATATAGAGAGAGAGAGAGAGAGTGAGTGAAATTTTTACCTCTCCATCCCTGCTTATCTCTTTTATTCTGTCTATAGCAGATTTATATATATATATATATATATATATATATATATATATATATACATATATATGTAGAGAGAGAGAGACAGAGAGAGAGACACAGAGAGAGAGAGATATAAAAATCTATCCATTGCATTTCCTACACTTTACGTGACTGGGCCTCAGCAGGGCAATGTGAATGGACAAAATTTGTGTTGCTAACAAATAAAAGGCTGGAGTTCAAACTCTCAGTTTTCCCAATAAAACATATCCCCCTACAAACCATACTGTGCCACCTCTGGGAGTATATACCCCACAGAGGAGAGACGTGGAGGCCCTTTTTGGATACACAGAGCCAAAGCGTGGAGATCCTGGAGTCTGTGCTTTGCAGTCAGTCTTGAGGCACAAGGAGCCATTCAAACTGCTTGTGAGGAAAAATAGGGAAACACCAGAAACTCACTCATCTCCGTTGTGGTAGTCAAGATCAGCTTTTATGAAACACACATAAGAAGTAAAATAGGACCATACTGATGGATGCAATTTTAATCTTAGAGCAGAATGCGTGGCACTGCTTGTCCTCTTAGATACTGTCAACAGAAAGCATTTGGTGGAGAAACAATCTCCAGCAGCTTTTCTGCAGAGATGAACCAACGTGTATATGTGTGTGTGTGTGTGGGAGGGGGGGTGGACATGATAAATAATGAGGATAGAGGACCAGATAAATGACTGGAAAAAAATACTTCCTGTTTCCTCAATACCAGCATCCATTTCAAGGGTATACCTGTAGACCTAGGTGTAAAATGGAAGCAAGCTTTAGAAAGAAAAAAAAAATCGCTGTCAGCCCCGTCACAGGGTCCCTTCTTGTCTGGCTGACATTGGCACCAGTACTTAGGTGTAATCTAGTGGCCACTTTGATCAGACTTGGGGGATGGGTAAAGTCAGGCCATGTTGGGAGCTTAAGAGTGGACCCCACCCCCACCCCAGGTGTGGAGGCCGGCTTTCAAATCTGCTACATTGTAGGACAGGTTCTGCCTGGGCCCGCCAGCCCCAGGCGCCTCTAGCCTCCAGAGGGTCTCCGCCCAACCCCCTCCCTGTTGTCCCAGGGAGGGGCCCCTCCTCCTCCTCCCGCTCCCTGCCTGCCTCCCCGCCCCCACCGTAGGCCTCTGCCCAGGGTTTTTTTTTTTTTTTTTCTTTTCCCGGTTTCTGTTTAATCTTTGTTTTTTTGTGTTTTTTTTTTAGGTTTATGGAATATCGTTTAAAAATTTAAATCACAGAAAGAATTCTACAACAACTTGTGACTTTTTATCCTGGGCTGAGAGCAATGTATTTTCTCTTCCTGTGAATTTTCCTGTCCTGGAAGAAATGCAAAGTTGATCCTGGGGGTTTCAAACCATCTTCAGGGTTCCCTGAACAGAAAGACCTTGAACACGGTTTATTTGACCGTGTCTCTGTGTGCGTGCACGTGGGTGCCTGTCCTTATTCCTTTTGGGCACCGGGCTCCTTGGTCTCACAGAGTGGGCCTTCCTTGGTCGTGGACTGAGGCTGAACAGACTTAGGGATCAGATTGAAGGGACTTGACTACAGTAACCCGGGTGGGGGAAATTTTATTGATTTGAAAGTATACATTTCTAAATGAATAGGGTGAGTGACACATTCCAGAGGGGCCTCTGTCCCTGGATAGGTGTCCCGGAGGGTCCTCCTGCAGCTTGTTGTGGTACCTCCACATTTAGGAGAGGAAAATCATTCATTTCCCTAATGATCATAGATGAGTCTGCTGAATTTTTTATGATGTCGTGGAAACATATAAAACACCCTTCCTACTAAACATAGCCGACCACAAAGTTTCTCCCAGGAAAAAATATTCAACATCATGAATTTCCCAGTGTAATAGAGGGAATGGTCTAGACAGAGGGAAAAAAAAATAAAGGAAAGAAACATTTTGTGTCCTTTTAAAACTTCCCCCCCACCCCCTGATGTTGGAAACTTGTAGTCTGGCCTCTATCCCCAAGAGGAGTTAATTCCTTTCTTAAAACTTCTGAGCAGTCCCCAGACCCACAGGCCTTGTTTTTGGCCCAGCTGAGACCAGTGAAATGATTAACCACAATAATGGTTAAAGCGGAGAACCCTCCCTCTATGTATTTTTTAACATACTTTTATTTATTTATTCATTCATTCATTCATTCATTCATGCATGCATGCATGCATATATATATCTATATATATATACAGAGAGAGAGAGAGAGAGAGAGAGAGAGAGAGAAATTTTTATCTCTCCCTCCCTCCTTTTTCTGGTAAGACAGACCTTTTTTATTATTATTAATTTTTTCTTTTTTTTTGAGACAGAGTCTCACTCTTAGGGCCTGGGCTAGGGTGCTATGGCTTCAGCTTAGCTCACAGCAACCTCAAAATCCTGGGTTCAAGTGATCCTTCTGTCTCAGCCTCTTGAGTAGTTGGGACTACAGGCATGTGCCAGCATGCCTGGCTAATTTTTCTTCCTATATATATTACCTGGCCAATTAATTTCTTTCTATTTATAGTAGAGATGGGGTCTTCCTCTTGCTCAGGCTGGTTTGAATTCCTGACCTCCAGCAATCCTCCCACCTTGGCCTCCCAGAGCTAGGATTGCAGCTGTGCTGGGCCTGAGAGAAATTTCTATGTCTCCCTCCCTGCTTATCTCTTTTCTCTTTTATTCTGTCTATAGCAGACATTCTGTCTATAGCAGCAGTGTGATGGGGTCGCCAGCCCAGCAAAGCCTCCTCCCACCCACCTCCTTGCTGTGACTTCTCCTTACCCCTTGTCTTTTCCTTGCTAGCTCCCCTCACTTTAGGGGTCCACTTAACTGGATCTCAAGCTTGACTCCACTTTTATCATGTTAATGTCTCCCTCTGACCAAAGTTCTCTTGCATTCCAAAATGTTTTACTGAAA
>NW_027438958.1:507500-512500 GCF_040939455.1 Microcebus murinus
ACCTGTAGACCTAGGTGTAAAATGGAAGCAAACTTTAGAAAGAAAAAAAAAAAATCGCTGTCAGCCCCGTCAGAGGGTCCCTTCTTGTCTGGCTGACACTGGCACCGGTACTTAGGGGTCACCTAGTGGCCACTTTGATCAGACTTGGGGATGGGTAAAGTCAGGCCATGTTGGGAGCTTAAGAGTGGACCCCACCCCCACCCCAGGTGTGGAGGCCGGCTTTCAAATCTGCTACATTGTATGACAGGTTCTGCCTGGGCCCGCCAGCCCCAGGCGCCTCTAGCCTCCAGAGGGTCTCCGCCCAACCCCCCTCCCTGTTGTCCCAGGGAGGGGCCCCTCCTCCTCCTCCTCCTCCCGCTCCCTGCCTGCCTCCCCGCCCCCAGCGTAGGCCTCTGCCCAGGGTTTTTTTTTTTTTTTTTCTTTTCCCGGTTTGTGTTTTATCTTGTTTTTTTTGGGTATTTTTGTGTGTTTTTTTTAGGTTTATGGAATATCGTTTAAAAATTTAAATCACAGAATCAATTCTACAACAACTTGTGACTTTTTATCCTAGGCTGAGAACAATGTATTTTCTCTTCCTGTGAATTTTATTTTATGGATTCCAAAGTATACATTTCTAAATGAATAGGGTGAGCAACACACTCCCGTGGGGCCTGTGTCAGTGGATAGGTGTCCGGGAGGGTCCCCTCCTGCAGCTTGTTGTGGTAGCTCAACATTTAGGAGAGGCAAATCATTCATTTCCCTAATGATCCTAGATGAGTCTGCTCAATTTTTTATGATGTCCTGGAAACATATAAAACACCCTTCCTACTTCACGTAGCCGACCACAAAGTTTCTCCCAGGAAAAACTATTTAACATCATGAATTTCACAGTGTAATAGAGGGAATGGTCTAGAGAGAGGGCAAAAAAAATAAAGGACAGAGACATTTTGTGTCCTTTTAAAACTCCAACCCCCCACCCCCTGATGTTGGAAATTTGGAGTCTGGCCTCTATCCCCAAGAGCAGTTCAATCTTTTCTTAAAACTCCAGAGCGGTGGGTCCCCAGCCCCACAGGCCTTGTTTTTGGCCCAGCTGAGACCAGTGAAATGATTAACCACAATAATGGCTAAAGCGGAGAACCCTCCCTCTATGTATTTTTTAACATACTTTTATTCATTCATTCATTCATGCATGCATGTATGCATGCATTTAATTTTTTGAGACAGAGTCTCAATTTGTTGCCCAGGCTAGAGTGAGTGCCATGGCGTCAGCCTAGCTCACGGCAACCTCAACTTCCTGGGCTCAAGCCATCCTCCTGCCTCAGTCTCCCAAGTAGCTGGGACTACAGGCAGTGTCATCATGCCTGGCTAATTTTTCTCTGTCTCTCTCTATTACTTGGCCAATTAATTTCTTTCTATTTATAGTAGAGATGGGGTCTTCCTCTTGCTCAGGCTGGTTTGAATTCCTGACCTCCAGCAATCCTCCCACCTTGGCCTCCCAGAGCTAGGATTGCAGCTGTGCTGGGCCTGAGAGAAATTTTTATGTCTCCCTCCCTGCTTATCTCTTTTCTCTTTTATTCTGTCTATAGCAGACATTCTGTCTATAGCAGCAGTGTGATGGGGTCGCCAGCCCAGCAAAGCCTCCTCCCACCTCCTTGCTGTGACTTCTCCTTACCCCTTGTCTTTTCCTTGCTAGCTCGCCTCACTTTAGGGGTCCACTTAACTGGATCTCAAGCTTGACTCCACTTTTATCATGTTAATGTCTCCCTCTGACCAAAGTTCTCTTGCATTCCAAAATGTTTTACTGAAACTGTCATTCAGTATTCAATCCGGGGTCCACCTCATGTATCAGTTCTCTGGGCCAGTTCCTGAAGAAAAGAACACTTTGGAGAAAATCACAGAAAATATATACAGAGAGAGAGAGAGAGAGAGAGAGAGAAACAGAGAGAGAGAGAGAGAGAAATTATTATCTCTCCCTCCCTGCTTTTTCTGGAAAGTAAGACCTTTTTTATTATTATTAATTTTTTCTTTTTTTTTGAGACAGAGTCTCACTTTTAGGGCCCGGGCTAGGGTGCTATGGCTTCAGACTAGCTCACAGCAACCTCAACCTCCTAGGCTCAAGCAATCCTCCTGCCTCAGCCTCCCAAACAGCTGGGACTATAGGGATATGCCGCCACGCCTGGCTCATTTTTCTTTCTATATATATTACTTGGCCAATTAATTTCTTTGTGTTTATAGTAGAGATGGGGTTTTGCTCTTGCTCAGGCTGGTTTGAACTCCTGACCTCCTGCAATCCTGCTGCCTCAGTCTCCCAGAGAGCTAGGACTACAGGTGTGCTGGGCCTGAGAAAAATTTTATCTCTCCCTCCCTGCTTATCTCTTTAATTCTGTCTATAGCAGATTTATATATATATACACAGAGAGAGAGAGAAAGAGAGAGAGAGTGAAATATTTATCTCTCCCTCCCTGCTTATCTCTTTTATTCTGTCTATAGCAGATTTATATATATATATATATATATATATATGGAGAGAGAGAGAGTGAAATTTTTATCTCTCCCTCCCTTCTTATCTCTTTTATTCTGTCTATAGCAGATTTATATATATATAGAGAGAGAGAGAGAGAGACAGAGAGACAGAGAGACAGAGGAATTCATATCTCTCCCTCCCTTCTTATCTCTTTTATTCTGTCTATAGCAGATTTATATATATACATATATATATAGAGAGAGAGAGAGTGAGAGAGGAATTAATATCTCTCCCTCCCTGCTTATCTCTTTTATTCTGTCTATAGCAGATTTATATATATATATATAGAGAGAGAGAGAGAGAGAGTGAGTGAAATTCTTATCTCTCCATCCCAGCTTATCTCTTTTATTCTGTCTATAGCAGATATATATATATATAGAGAGAGAGAGACAGAGACAGAGAGAGAGAGAGAGAGAGAGGAATTTATATCTCTCCCTCCCTTCTTATCTCTTTTATTCTGTCTATAGCAGATTTATATATATATACACAGAGAGAGAGAGAAAGAGAGAGAGAGTGAAATATTTATCTCTCCCTCCCTGCTTATCTCTTTTATTCTGTCTATAGCAGATTTATATATATACACAGAGAGAGAGAGAGAGAGAGTGAAATTTTTCTCTCTCCCTCCCTGCTTATCTCTTTTATTCTGTCTATAGCAGATTTATATATATACACAGAGAGAGAGAGAGAGAGTGAAATTTTTATCTCTCCCTCCCTGCTTATCTCTTTTATTCTGTCTATAGCAGATTTATATATATATATAGAGAGAGAGAGAGAGAGAGAGAGGAATTTATATCTCTCCCTCCCTTTTTATTTCTTTTATTCTGTCTATAGCAGATTTATATATATATATATAGAGAGAGAGAGAGAGTGAGTGAAATTTTTATCTCTCCATCCCTGCTTATCTCTTTTATTCTGTCTATAGCAGATCTCTCTCTCTCCATATATATATACATAGAGAGAGAGAGAGAGAGAGAGTGAAATTTTATCTCTCCATCCCTGCTTATCTCTTTTATTCTGTCTATAGCAGATTTATATATATATATATATATATATATATAGAGAGAGAGAGAGAGAGAGAGAGGAATTTTTATCTCTCCCTTCCTTCTTATCTCTTTTATTCTCTCTATAGCAGATTTATATATATACACATACATACAGAGAGAGAGAGAGAGTGAAATTTTTATCTCTGAATCCCTGCTTTTACTGCTAAGTCCATAGTTCTCAATTTTTTTTTTTTTTTTGACAGAGTCTCACTTTTGGTGCCCGGGCTAGAGTGCTATGGTGTCAGCTTAGCTCACAGCAACCTCAAACTCCTGGGCTCAAGTCATCCTTCTGTCTCAGCCTCTTGAGTAGCTGGGACTACAGGCATGTGCCAGAATGCCTGGCTAATTTTTCTTTCTATATATATTACTTGGCGGGTGGACATGATAAATAATGAGGATTGAGGGCCAGATAAATGACTGGAAAAAAATACTTCCTGTTTCCTCAATACCAGCATCCATTTTAAGGGTATACCTGTAGACCTAGGTGTAAAATGGAAGCAAACTTTAGAAAGAAAAAAAAAAAATCGCTGTCAGCCCCGTCAGAGGGTCCCTTCTTGTCTGGCTGACACTGGCACCGGTACTTAGGGGTCACCTAGTGGCCACTTTGATCAGACTTGGGGATGGGTAAAGTCAGGCCATGTTGGGAGCTTAAGAGTGGACCCCACCCCCACCCCAGGAGTGGAGGCCGGCTTTCAAATCTGCTACATTGTATGACAGGTTCTGCCTGGGCCCGCCAGCCCCAGGCGCCTCTAGCCTCCAGAGGGTCTCCGCCCAACCCCCTCCCTGTTGTCCCAGGGAGGGGCCCCTCCTCCTCCTCCTCCTCCCGCTCCCTGCCTGCCTCCCCGCCCCCAGCGTAGGCCTCTGCCCAGGGTTTTTTTTTTTTTTTTTCTTTTCCCGGTTTGTGTTTTATCTTGTTTTTTTTGGGTATTTTTGTGTGTTTTTTTTAGGTTTATGGAATATCGTTTAAAAATTTAAATCACAGAATCAATTCTACAACAACTTGTGACTTTTTATCCTAGGCTGAGAACAATGTATTTTCTCTTCCTGTGAATTTTATTTTATGGATTCCAAAGTATACATTTCTAAATGAATAGGGTGAGCAACACACTCCCGTGGGGCCTGTGTCAGTGGATAGGTGTCCGGGAGGGTCCCCTCCTGCAGCTTGTTGTGGTAGCTCAACATTTAGGAGAGGCAAATCATTCATTTCCCTAATGATCCTAGATGAGTCTGCTCAATTTTTTATGATGTCCTGGAAACATATAAAACACCCTTCCTACTTCACGTAGCCGACCACAAAGTTTCTCCCAGGAAAAACTATTTAACATCATGAATTTCACAGTGTAATAGAGGGAATGGTCTAGAGAGAGGGCAAAAAAAATAAAGGACAGAGACATTTTGTGTCCTTTTAAAACTCCAACCCCCCACCCCCTGATGTTGGAAATTTGGAGTCTGGC
>NW_027438958.1:525000-537500 GCF_040939455.1 Microcebus murinus
CCACCCCCTGATGTTGGAAATTTGGAGTCTGGCCTCTATCCCCAAGAGCAGTTCAATCTTTTCTTAAAACTCCAGAGCGGTGGGTCCCCAGCCCCACAGGCCTTGTTTTTGGCCCAGCTGAGACCAGTGAAATGATTAACCACAATAATGGCTAAAGCGGAGAACCCTCCCTCTATGTATTTTTTAACATACTTTTATTCATTCATTCATTCATGCATGCATGTATGCATGCATTTAATTTTTTGAGACAGAGTCTCAATTTGTTGCCCAGGCTAGAGTGAGTGCCATGGCGTCAGCCTAGCTCACGGCAACCTCAACTTCCTGGGCTCAAGCCATCCTCCTGCCTCAGTCTCCCAAGTAGCTGGGACTACAGGCAGTGTCATCATGCCTGGCTAATTTTTCTCTGTCTCTCTCTATTACTTGGCCAATTAATTTCTTTCTATTTATAGTAGAGATGGGGTCTTCCTCTTGCTCAGGCTGGTTTGAATTCCTGACCTCCAGCAATCCTCCCACCTTGGCCTCCCAGAGCTAGGATTGCAGCTGTGCTGGGCCTGAGAGAAATTTTTATGTCTCCCTCCCTGCTTATCTCTTTTCTCTTTTATTCTGTCTATAGCAGACATTCTGTCTATAGCAGCAGTGTGATGGGGTCGCCAGCCCAGCAAAGCCTCCTCCCACCTCCTTGCTGTGACTTCTCCTTACCCCTTGTCTTTTCCTTGCTAGCTCGCCTCACTTTAGGGGTCCACTTAACTGGATCTCAAGCTTGACTCCACTTTTATCATGTTAATGTCTCCCTCTGACCAAAGTTCTCTTGCATTCCAAAATGTTTTACTGAAACTGTCATTCAGTATTCAATCCGGGGTCCACCTCATGTATCAGTTCTCTGGGCCAGTTCCTGAAGAAAAGAACACTTTGGAGAAAATCACAGAAAATATATACAGAGAGAGAGAGAAACAGAGAGAGAGAGAGAGAGAAATTATTATCTCTCCCTCCCTGCTTTTTCTGGAAAGTAAGACCTTTTTTATTATTATTAATTTTTTCTTTTTTTTTGAGACAGAGTCTCACTTTTAGGGCCCGGGCTAGGATGCTATGGCTTCAGACTAGCTCACAGCAACCTCAACCTCCTAGGCTCAAGCAATCCTCCTGCCTCAGCCTCCCAAACAGCTGGGACTACAGGGATATGCCGCCACGCCTGGCTCATTTTTCTTTCTATATATATTACTTGGCCAATTAATTTCTTTGTGTTTATAGTAGAGATGGGGTTTTGCTCTTGCTCAGGCTGGTTTGAACTCCTGACTTCCTGCAATCCTCCTGCCTCAGTCTCCCAGAGAGCTAGGACTACAGGTGTGCTGGGCCTGAGAAAAATTTTTATCTCTCCCTCCCTGCTTATCTCTTTAATTCTGTCTATAGCAGATTTATATATATATACACAGAGAGAGAGAGAAAGAGAGAGAGAGTGAAATATTTATCTCTCCCTCCCTGCTTATCTCTTTTATTCTGTCTATAGCAGATTTATATATATATATATATATATATTTAGAGAGAGAGAGAGAGTGAAATTTTTATCTCTCCCTCCCTTCTTATCTCTTTTATTCTGTCTATAGCAGATTTATATATATACAGAGAGAGAGAGAGTGAAATTTTTATCTCTCCATCCCTGCTTATCTCTTTTATTCTGTCTATAGCAGATTTATATATATATATATATATATATAGAGAGAGAGAGAGAGAATTTCTATCTCTCCCACCCTTCTTATCTCTTTTATTCTGTCAATAGCAGATTTATATATATATATATAGAGAGAGAGAGACAGAGAGACAGAGAGACAGAGGAATTCATATCTCTCCCTCGCTTCTTATCTCTTTTATTCTGTCTATAGCAGATTTATATATATATATATATAGAGAGAGAGAGAGTGAGAGAGGAATTTATATCTCTCCCTCCCTGCTTATCTCTTTGATTCTGTCTATAGCAGATTTATATATATATATATATATATATATGGAGAGAGAGAGAGAGAGTGAAATTTTTATCTCTACCTCCCTTCTTATCTCTTTTATTCTGTCTATAGCAGATTTATATATATACACAGAGAGGGAGAGAGAGAGTGAAATTTTTATCTCTCCATCCCTGCTTATCTCTTTTATTCTGTCTATAGCAGATTTATATATATATATAGAGAGAGAGAGAGAGAATTTATATCTCTCCCTCCCTTCTTATCTCTTTTATTCTGTCAATAGCAGATTTATATATATATATAGAGAGAGAGACAGAGAGACAGAGAGACAGAGGAATTCATATCTCTCCCTCCCTTCTTATCTCTTTTATTCTGTCTATAGCAGATTTATATATATATATATATAGAGAGAGAGAGAGAGTGAGTGAAATTCTTATCTCTCCATCCCAGCTTATCTCTTTTATTCTGTCTATAGCAGATATATATATATATATATATAGACAGAGAGAGAGACAGAGAGAGAGAGAGAGAGAGAGAGGAATTTATATCTCTCCCTCCCTTCTTATCTCTTTTATTCTGTCTATAGCAGATTTATATATATATACACAGAGAGAGAGAGAAAGAGAGAGAGAGTGAAATATTTATCTCTCCCTCCCTGCTTATCTCTTTTATTCTGTCTATAGCAGATTTATATATATATATGTATATGGAGAGAGAGAGAGAGTGAAATTTTTATCTCTACCTCCCTTCTTATCTCTTTTATTCTGTCTATAGCAGATTTATATATATACACAGAGAGAGAGAGAGAGTGAAATTTTTATCTCTCCCTCCCTGCTTATCTCTTTTATTCTGTCTATAGCAGATTTATATATATATATAGAGAGAGAGAGAGAGAGGAATTTATATCTCTCCCTCCCTTTTTATTTCTTTTATTCTGTCTATAGCAGATTTATATATATAGAGAGAGAGAGAGAGAGAGAGAGTGACTGAAATTTTTATCTCTCCATCCCTGCTTATCTCTTTTATTCTGTCTATAGCAGATCTCTCTCTCTCCATATATATATACATAGAGAGAGAGAGAGAGAGAGTGAGTGAAATTTTATCTCTCCATCCCTGCTTATCTCTTTTATTCTGTCTATAGCAGATTTATATATATATATAGAGAGAGAGAGAGAGAGAGGAATTTTTATCTCTCCCTCCCTTCTTATCTCTTATATTCTCTCTATAGCAGATTTATATATATACACATACATACAGAGAGAGAGAGAGAGTGAAATTTTTATCTCTGAATCCCTGCTTTTACTGCTAAGTCCATAGTTCTCAATTTTTTTTTTTTTTTTGACAGAGTCTCACTTTTGGTGCCCGGGCTAGAGTGCTATGGTGTCAGCTTAGCTCACAGCAACCTCAAACTCCTGGGCTCAAGTCATCCTTCTGTCTCAGCCTCTTGAGTAGCTGGGACTACAGGCATGTGCCAGAATGCCTGGCTAATTTTTCTTTCTATATATATTACTTGGCGGGTGGACATGATAAATAATGAGGATTGAGGGCCAGATAAATGACTGGAAAAAAATACTTCCTGTTTCCTCAATACCAGCATCCATTTTAAGGGTATACCTGTAGACCTAGGTGTAAAATGGAAGCAAACTTTAGAAAGAAAAAAAAAAAATCGCTGTCAGCCCCGTCAGAGGGTCCCTTCTTGTCTGGCTGACACTGGCACCGGTACTTAGGGGTCACCTAGTGGCCACTTTGATCAGACTTGGGGATGGGTAAAGTCAGGCCATGTTGGGAGCTTAAGAGTGGACCCCACCCCCACCCCAGGAGTGGAGGCCGGCTTTCAAATCTGCTACATTGTATGACAGGTTCTGCCTGGGCCCGCCAGCCCCAGGCGCCTCTAGCCTCCAGAGGGTCTCCGCCCAACCCCCTCCCTGTTGTCCCAGGGAGGGGCCCCTCCTCCTCCTCCTCCTCCCGCTCCCTGCCTGCCTCCCCGCCCCCAGCGTAGGCCTCTGCCCAGGGTTTTTTTTTTTTTTTTTCTTTTCCCGGTTTGTGTTTTATCTTGTTTTTTTTGGGTATTTTTGTGTGTTTTTTTTAGGTTTATGGAATATCGTTTAAAAATTTAAATCACAGAATCAATTCTACAACAACTTGTGACTTTTTATCCTAGGCTGAGAACAATGTATTTTCTCTTCCTGTGAATTTTATTTTATGGATTCCAAAGTATACATTTCTAAATGAATAGGGTGAGCAACACACTCCCGTGGGGCCTGTGTCAGTGGATAGGTGTCCGGGAGGGTCCCCTCCTGCAGCTTGTTGTGGTAGCTCAACATTTAGGAGAGGCAAATCATTCATTTCCCTAATGATCCTAGATGAGTCTGCTCAATTTTTTATGATGTCCTGGAAACATATAAAACACCCTTCCTACTTCACGTAGCCGACCACAAAGTTTCTCCCAGGAAAAACTATTTAACATCATGAATTTCACAGTGTAATAGAGGGAATGGTCTAGAGAGAGGGCAAAAAAAATAAAGGACAGAGACATTTTGTGTCCTTTTAAAACTCCAACCCCCCACCCCCTGATGTTGGAAATTTGGAGTCTGGCCTCTATCCCCAAGAGCAGTTCAATCTTTTCTTAAAACTCCAGAGCGGTGGGTCCCCAGCCCCACAGGCCTTGTTTTTGGCCCAGCTGAGACCAGTGAAATGATTAACCACAATAATGGCTAAAGCGGAGAACCCTCCCTCTATGTATTTTTTAACATACTTTTATTCATTCATTCATTCATGCATGCATGTATGCATGCATTTAATTTTTTGAGACAGAGTCTCAATTTGTTGCCCAGGCTAGAGTGAGTGCCATGGCGTCAGCCTAGCTCACGGCAACCTCAACTTCCTGGGCTCAAGCCATCCATCTGCCTCAGTCTCCCAAGTAGCTGGGACTACAGGCAGTGTCATCATGCCTGGCTAATTTTTCTCTGTCTCTCTCTATTACTTGGCCAATTAATTTCTTTCTATTTATAGTAGAGATGGGGTCTTCCTCTTGCTCAGGCTGGTTTGAATTCCTGACCTCCAGCAATCCTCCCACCTTGGCCTCCCAGAGCTAGGATTGCAGCTGTGCTGGGCCTGAGAGAAATTTTTATGTCTCCCTCCCTGCTTATCTCTTTTCTCTTTTATTCTGTCTATAGCAGACATTCTGTCTATAGCAGCAGTGTGATGGGGTCGCCAGCCCAGCAAAGCCTCCTCCCACCTCCTTGCTGTGACTTCTCCTTACCCCTTGTCTTTTCCTTGCTAGCTCGCCTCACTTTAGGGGTCCACTTAACTGGATCTCAAGCTTGACTCCACTTTTATCATGTTAATGTCTCCCTCTGACCAAAGTTCTCTTGCATTCCAAAATGTTTTACTGAAACTGTCATTCAGTATTCAATCCGGGGTCCACCTCATGTATCAGTTCTCTGGGCCAGTTCCTGAAGAAAAGAACACTTTGGAGAAAATCACAGAAAATATATACAGAGAGAGAGAGAGAGAGAGAGAGAGAAACAGAGAGAGAGAGAGAGAGAAATTATTATCTCTCCCTCCCTGCTTTTTCTGGAAAGTAAGACCTTTTTTATTATTATTAATTTTTTCTTTTTTTTTGAGACAGAGTCTCACTTTTAGGGCCCGGGCTAGGGTGCTATGGCTTCAGACTAGCTCACAGCAACCTCAACCTCCTAGGCTCAAGCAATCCTCCTGCCTCAGCCTCCCAAACAGCTGGGACTATAGGGATATGCCGCCACGCCTGGCTCATTTTTCTTTCTATATATATTACTTGGCCAATTAATTTCTTTGTGTTTATAGTAGAGATGGGGTTTTGCTCTTGCTCAGGCTGGTTTGAACTCCTGACCTCCTGCAATCCTGCTGCCTCAGTCTCCCAGAGAGCTAGGACTACAGGTGTGCTGGGCCTGAGAAAAATTTTATCTCTCCCTCCCTGCTTATCTCTTTAATTCTGTCTATAGCAGATTTATATATATATACACAGAGAGAGAGATAAAGAGAGAGAGAGTGAAATATTTATCTCTCCCTCCCTTCTTATCTCTTTTATTCTGTCTATAGCAGATTTATATATATATAGAGAGAGAGAGAGAGAGACAGAGAGACAGAGAGACAGAGGAATTCATATCTCTCCCTCCCTTCTTATCTCTTTTATTCTGTCTATAGCAGATTTATATATATACATATATATATAGAGAGAGAGAGAGTGAGAGAGGAATTAATATCTCTCCCTCCCTGCTTATCTCTTTTATTCTGTCTATAGCAGATTTATATATATATATATATAGAGAGAGAGAGAGAGAGTGAGTGAAATTCTTATCTCTCCATCCCAGCTTATCTCTTTTATTCTGTCTATAGCAGATATATATATATATAGAGAGAGAGAGACAGAGACAGAGAGAGAGAGAGAGAGAGAGGAATTTATATCTCTCCCTCCCTTCTTATCTCTTTTATTCTGTCTATAGCAGATTTATATATATATACACAGAGAGAGAGAGAAAGAGAGAGAGAGTGAAATATTTATCTCTCCCTCCCTGCTTATCTCTTTTATTCTGTCTATAGCAGATTTATATATATACACAGAGAGAGAGAGAGAGAGAGTGAAATTTTTCTCTCTCCCTCCCTGCTTATCTCTTTTATTCTGTCTATAGCAGATTTATATATATACACAGAGAGAGAGAGAGAGAGTGAAATTTTTATCTCTCCCTCCCTGCTTATCTCTTTTATTCTGTCTATAGCAGATTTATATATATATATATATAGAGAGAGAGAGAGAGAGGAATTTATATCTCTCCCTCCCTTTTTATTTCTTTTATTCTGTCTATAGCAGATTTATATATATATATAGAGAGAGAGAGAGAGAGTGAGTGAAATTTTTATCTCTCCATCCCTGCTTATCTCTTTTATTCTGTCTATAGCAGATCTCTCTCTCTCCATATATATATACATAGAGAGAGAGAGAGAGAGAGAGTGAAATTTTATCTCTCCATCCCTGCTTATCTCTTTTATTCTGTCTATAGCAGATTTATATATATATATATATATATATATAGAGAGAGAGAGAGAGAGAGAGAGAGGAATTTTTATCTCTCCCTTCCTTCTTATCTCTTTTATTCTCTCTATAGCAGATTTATATATATACACATACATACAGAGAGAGAGAGAGAGTGAAATTTTTATCTCTGAATCCCTGCTTTTACTGCTAAGTCCATAGTTCTCAATTTTTTTTTTTTTTTTGACAGAGTCTCACTTTTGGTGCCCGGGCTAGAGTGCTATGGTGTCAGCTTAGCTCACAGCAACCTCAAACTCCTGGGCTCAAGTCATCCTTCTGTCTCAGCCTCTTGAGTAGCTGGGACTACAGGCATGTGCCAGAATGCCTGGCTAATTTTTCTTTCTATATATATTACTTGGCGGGTGGACATGATAAATAATGAGGATTGAGGGCCAGATAAATGACTGGAAAAAAATACTTCCTGTTTCCTCAATACCAGCATCCATTTTAAGGGTATACCTGTAGACCTAGGTGTAAAATGGAAGCAAACTTTAGAAAGAAAAAAAAAAAATCGCTGTCAGCCCCGTCAGAGGGTCCCTTCTTGTCTGGCTGACACTGGCACCGGTACTTAGGGGTCACCTAGTGGCCACTTTGATCAGACTTGGGGATGGGTAAAGTCAGGCCATGTTGGGAGCTTAAGAGTGGACCCCACCCCCACCCCAGGAGTGGAGGCCGGCTTTCAAATCTGCTACATTGTATGACAGGTTCTGCCTGGGCCCGCCAGCCCCAGGCGCCTCTAGCCTCCAGAGGGTCTCCGCCCAACCCCCTCCCTGTTGTCCCAGGGAGGGGCCCCTCCTCCTCCTCCTCCTCCCGCTCCCTGCCTGCCTCCCCGCCCCCAGCGTAGGCCTCTGCCCAGGGTTTTTTTTTTTTTTTTTCTTTTCCCGGTTTGTGTTTTATCTTGTTTTTTTTGGGTATTTTTGTGTGTTTTTTTTAGGTTTATGGAATATCGTTTAAAAATTTAAATCACAGAATCAATTCTACAACAACTTGTGACTTTTTATCCTAGGCTGAGAACAATGTATTTTCTCTTCCTGTGAATTTTATTTTATGGATTCCAAAGTATACATTTCTAAATGAATAGGGTGAGCAACACACTCCCGTGGGGCCTGTGTCAGTGGATAGGTGTCCGGGAGGGTCCCCTCCTGCAGCTTGTTGTGGTAGCTCAACATTTAGGAGAGGCAAATCATTCATTTCCCTAATGATCCTAGATGAGTCTGCTCAATTTTTTATGATGTCCTGGAAACATATAAAACACCCTTCCTACTTCACGTAGCCGACCACAAAGTTTCTCCCAGGAAAAACTATTTAACATCATGAATTTCACAGTGTAATAGAGGGAATGGTCTAGAGAGAGGGCAAAAAAAATAAAGGACAGAGACATTTTGTGTCCTTTTAAAACTCCAACCCCCCACCCCCTGATGTTGGAAATTTGGAGTCTGGCCTCTATCCCCAAGAGCAGTTCAATCTTTTCTTAAAACTCCAGAGCGGTGGGTCCCCAGCCCCACAGGCCTTGTTTTTGGCCCAGCTGAGACCAGTGAAATGATTAACCACAATAATGGCTAAAGCGGAGAACCCTCCCTCTATGTATTTTTTAACATACTTTTATTCATTCATTCATTCATGCATGCATGTATGCATGCATTTAATTTTTTGAGACAGAGTCTCAATTTGTTGCCCAGGCTAGAGTGAGTGCCATGGCGTCAGCCTAGCTCACGGCAACCTCAACTTCCTGGGCTCAAGCCATCCTCCTGCCTCAGTCTCCCAAGTAGCTGGGACTACAGGCAGTGTCATCATGCCTGGCTAATTTTTCTCTGTCTCTCTCTATTACTTGGCCAATTAATTTCTTTCTATTTATAGTAGAGATGGGGTCTTCCTCTTGCTCAGGCTGGTTTGAATTCCTGACCTCCAGCAATCCTCCCACCTTGGCCTCCCAGAGCTAGGATTGCAGCTGTGCTGGGCCTGAGAGAAATTTTTATGTCTCCCTCCCTGCTTATCTCTTTTCTCTTTTATTCTGTCTATAGCAGACATTCTGTCTATAGCAGCAGTGTGATGGGGTCGCCAGCCCAGCAAAGCCTCCTCCCACCTCCTTGCTGTGACTTCTCCTTACCCCTTGTCTTTTCCTTGCTAGCTCGCCTCACTTTAGGGGTCCACTTAACTGGATCTCAAGCTTGACTCCACTTTTATCATGTTAATGTCTCCCTCTGACCAAAGTTCTCTTGCATTCCAAAATGTTTTACTGAAACTGTCATTCAGTATTCAATCCGGGGTCCACCTCATGTATCAGTTCTCTGGGCCAGTTCCTGAAGAAAAGAACACTTTGGAGAAAATCACAGAAAATATATACAGAGAGAGAGAGAAACAGAGAGAGAGAGAGAGAGAAATTATTATCTCTCCCTCCCTGCTTTTTCTGGAAAGTAAGACCTTTTTTATTATTATTAATTTTTTCTTTTTTTTTGAGACAGAGTCTCACTTTTAGGGCCCGGGCTAGGATGCTATGGCTTCAGACTAGCTCACAGCAACCTCAACCTCCTAGGCTCAAGCAATCCTCCTGCCTCAGCCTCCCAAACAGCTGGGACTACAGGGATATGCCGCCACGCCTGGCTCATTTTTCTTTCTATATATATTACTTGGCCAATTAATTTCTTTGTGTTTATAGTAGAGATGGGGTTTTGCTCTTGCTCAGGCTGGTTTGAACTCCTGACTTCCTGCAATCCTCCTGCCTCAGTCTCCCAGAGAGCTAGGACTACAGGTGTGCTGGGCCTGAGAAAAATTTTTATCTCTCCCTCCCTGCTTATCTCTTTAATTCTGTCTATAGCAGATTTATATATATATACACAGAGAGAGAGAGAAAGAGAGAGAGAGTGAAATATTTATCTCTCCCTCCCTGCTTATCTCTTTTATTCTGTCTATAGCAGATTTATATATATATATATATATATATTTAGAGAGAGAGAGAGAGTGAAATTTTTATCTCTCCCTCCCTTCTTATCTCTTTTATTCTGTCTATAGCAGATTTATATATATACAGAGAGAGAGAGAGTGAAATTTTTATCTCTCCATCCCTGCTTATCTCTTTTATTCTGTCTATAGCAGATTTATATATATATATATATATATATAGAGAGAGAGAGAGAGAATTTCTATCTCTCCCACCCTTCTTATCTCTTTTATTCTGTCAATAGCAGATTTATATATATATATATAGAGAGAGAGAGACAGAGAGACAGAGAGACAGAGGAATTCATATCTCTCCCTCGCTTCTTATCTCTTTTATTCTGTCTATAGCAGATTTATATATATATATATAGAGAGAGAGAGAGAGTGAGAGAGGAATTTATATCTCTCCCTCCCTGCTTATCTCTTTGATTCTGTCTATAGCAGATTTATATATATATATATATATATATATGGAGAGAGAGAGAGAGAGTGAAATTTTTATCTCTACCTCCCTTCTTATCTCTTTTATTCTGTCTATAGCAGATTTATATATATACACAGAGAGGGAGAGAGAGAGTGAAATTTTTATCTCTCCATCCCTGCTTATCTCTTTTATTCTGTCTATAGCAGATTTATATATATATATAGAGAGAGAGAGAGAGAATTTATATCTCTCCCTCCCTTCTTATCTCTTTTATTCTGTCAATAGCAGATTTATATATATATAGAGAGAGAGAGACAGAGAGACAGAGAGACAGAGGAATTCATATCTCTCCCTCCCTTCTTATCTCTTTTATTCTGTCTATAGCAGATTTATATATATATATATATAGAGAGAGAGAGAGAGTGAGTGAAATTCTTATCTCTCCATCCCAGCTTATCTCTTTTATTCTGTCTATAGCAGATATATATATATATATATATAGACAGAGAGAGAGACAGAGAGAGAGAGAGAGAGAGAGAGGAATTTATATCTCTCCCTCCCTTCTTATCTCTTTTATTCTGTCTATAGCAGATTTATATATATATACACAGAGAGAGAGAGAAAGAGAGAGAGAGTGAAATATTTATCTCTCCCTCCCTGCTTATCTCTTTTATTCTGTCTATAGCAGATTTATATATATATATGTATATGGAGAGAGAGAGAGAGTGAAATTTTTATCTCTACCTCCCTTCTTATCTCTTTTATTCTGTCTATAGCAGATTTATATATATACACAGAGAGAGAGAGAGAGTGAAATTTTTATCTCTCCCTCCCTGCTTATCTCTTTTATTCTGTCTATAGCAGATTTATATATATATATAGAGAGAGAGAGAGAGAGGAATTTATATCTCTCCCTCCCTTTTTATTTCTTTTATTCTGTCTATAGCAGATTTATATATATAGAGAGAGAGAGAGAGAGAGAGAGTGACTGAAATTTTTATCTCTCCATCCCTGCTTATCTCTTTTATTCTGTCTATAGCAGATCTCTCTCTCTCCATATATATATACATAGAGAGAGAGAGAGAGAGAGTGAGTGAAATTTTATCTCTCCATCCCTGCTTATCTCTTTTATTCTGTCTATAGCAGATTTATATATATATATATAGAGAGAGAGAGAGAGAGGAATTTTTATCTCTCCCTCCCTTCTTATCTCTTATATTCTCTCTATAGCAGATTTATATATATACACATACATACAGAGAGAGAGAGAGAGTGAAATTTTTATCTCTGAATCCCTGCTTTTACTGCTAAGTCCATAGTTCTCAATTTTTTTTTTTTTTTTGACAGAGTCTCACTTTTGGTGCCCGGGCTAGAGTGCTATGGTGTCAGCTTAGCTCACAGCAACCTCAAACTCCTGGGCTCAAGTCATCCTTCTGTCTCAGCCTCTTGAGTAGCTGGGACTACAGGCATGTGCCAGAATGCCTGGCTAATTTTTCTTTCTATATATATTACTTGGCGGGTGGACATGATAAATAATGAGGATTGAGGGCCAGATAAATGACTGGAAAAAAATACTTCCTGTTTCCTCAATACCAGCATCCATTTTAAGGGTATACCTGTAGACCTAGGTGTAAAATGGAAGCAAACTTTAGAAAGAAAAAAAAAAAATCGCTGTCAGCCCCGTCAGAGGGTCCCTTCTTGTCTGGCTGACACTGGCACCGGTACTTAGGGGTCACCTAGTGGCCACTTTGATCAGACTTGGGGATGGGTAAAGTCAGGCCATGTTGGGAGCTTAAGAGTGGACCCCACCCCCACCCCAGGTGTGGAGGCCGGCTTTCAAATCTGCTACATTGTATGACAGGTTCTGCCTGGGCCCGCCAGCCCCAGGCGCCTCTAGCCTCCAGAGGGTCTCCGCCCAACCCCCTCCCTGTTGTCCCAGGGAGGGGCCCCTCCTCCTCCTCCTCCTCCCGCTCCCTGCCTGCCTCCCCGCCCCCAGCGTAGGCCTCTGCCCAGGGTTTTTTTTTTTTTTTTTCTTTTCCCGGTTTGTGTTTTATCTTGTTTTTTTTGGGTATTTTTGTGTGTTTTTTTTAGGTTTATGGAATATCGTTTAAAA
>NW_027438958.1:542500-577500 GCF_040939455.1 Microcebus murinus
GAGAGAGAGAAATTTTTATCTCTCCCTCCCTCCTTTTTCTGGTAAGACAGACCTTTTTTATTATTATTAATTTTTTCTTTTTTTTTGAGACAGAGTCTCACTCTTAGGGCCCCGGCTAGGGTGCTATGGCTTCAGCTTAGCTCACAGCAACCTCAAAATCCTGGGTTCAAGTGATCCTTCTGTCTCAGCCTCTTGAGTAGTTGGGACTACAGGCATGTGCCAGCATGCCTGGCTAATGTTTCTTCCTATATATATTACTTGGCCAATTAATTTCTTTCTATTTATAGTAGAGATGGGGTCTTCCTCTTGCTCAGGCTGGTTTGAATTCCTGACCTCCAGCAATCCTCCCACCTTGGCCTCCCAGAGCTAGGATTGCAGCTGTGCTGGGCCTGAGAGAAATTTCTATGTCTCCCTCCCTGCTTATCTCTTTTCTCTTTTATTCTGTCTATAGCAGACATTCTGTCTATAGCAGCAGTGTGATGGGGTCGCCAGCCCAGCAAAGCCTCCTCCCACCTCCTTGCTGTGACTTCTCCTTACCCCTTGTCTTTTCCTTGCTAGCTCGCCTCACTTTAGGGGTCCACTTAACTGGATCTCAAGCTTGACTCCACTTTTATCATGTTAATGTCTCCCTCTGACCAAAGTTCTCTTGCATTCCAAAATGTTTTACTGAAACTGTCATTCAGTATTCAATCCGGGGTCCACCTCATGTATCAGTTCTCTGGGCCAGTTCCTGAAGAAAAGAACACTTTGGAGAAAATCACAGAAAATATATACAGAGAGAGAGAGAGAGAGAGAAACAGAGAGAGAGAGAGAGAGAAATTATTATCTCTCCCTCCCTGCTTTTTCTGGAAAGTAAGACCTTTTTTATTATTATTAATTTTTTCTTTTTTTTTGAGACAGAGTCTCACTTTTAGGGCCCGGGCTAGGGTGCTATGGCTTCAGACTAGCTCACAGCAACCTCAACCTCCTAGGCTCAAGCAATCCTCCTGCCTCAGCCTCCCAAACAGCTGGGACTACAGGGATATGCCGCCACGCCTGGCTCATTTTTCTTTCTATATATATTACTTGGCCAATTAATTTCTTTGTGTTTATAGTAGAGATGGGGTTTTGCTCTTGCTCAGGCTGGTTTGAACTCCTGACCTCCTGCAATCCTGCTGCCTCAGTCTCCCAGAGAGCTAGGACTACAGGTGTGCTGGGCCTGAGAAAAATTTTATCTCTCCCTCCCTGCTTATCTCTTTAATTCTGTCTATAGCAGATTTATATATATATACACAGAGAGAGAGAGAAAGAGAGAGAGAGTGAAATATTTATCTCTCCCTCCCTGCTTATCTCTTTTATTCTGTCTATAGCAGATTTATATATATATATATATATATATATATGGAGAGAGAGAGAGTGAAATTTTTATCTCTCCCTTCTTATCTCTTTTATTCTGTCTATAGCAGATTTATATATATACAGAGAGAGAGAGAGAGAGTGAAATTTTTATCTCTCCATCCCTGCTTATCTCTTTTATTCTGTCTATAGCAGATTTATATATACATATATAGAGAGAGAGAGAATTTATATCTCTCCCTCCCTTCTTATCTCTTTTATTCTGTCAATAGCAGATTTATATATATAGAGAGAGAGACAGAGAGACAGAGAGACAGAGGAATTCATATCTCTCCCTCCCTTCTTATCTCTTTTATTCTGTCTATAGCAGATTTATATATATACATATATATAGAGAGAGTGAGAGAGGAATTTATATCTCTCCCTCCCTGCTTATCTCTTTTATTCTGTCTATAGCAGATTTATATATATATATATATAGAGAGAGAGAGAGAGAGAGTGAAATTCTTATCTCTCAATCCCACCTTATCTCTTTTATTCTGTCTATAGCAGATTTATATATATATATATACATACAGAGAGAGAGAGAGACAGAGAGAGAGACACAGAGAGAGATATAAAAATCTATCCATTGCATTTCCTACACTTTAGGTGACTGGGCCTCAGCAGGGCAATGTGAATTGACAAAATTTGTGTTGCTAAGAAATAAAACGCTGGAGTTCAAACACTCAGTTTTCCCAATAAAACATATCCCCCTACAAACCATACTGTGCCACCTCTGGGAGTATATACCCCACAGAGGAGAGACGTGGAGGCCCTTTTTGGATAGACAGAGCCAAAGCGTGGAGATCCTGGAGTCTGTGCTTTGCAGTCAGTCTTGAGGCACAAGGAGCCATTCAAACTGCTTGTGAGGAAAAATAGGGAAACAACAGAAACTCACTCGTCTCCGTTGTGGTAGTCAAGATCAGCTTTTATGAAACTTACTAAACCCACATAAGAAGTAAAATAGGACCATACTGATAGATGCAATTTTAATCTTAGAGCAGAATGCGTGGCACTGCTTGTCCTCTTAGATACTGTCAACAGAAAGCATTTGGTGGACAAACAATCTCCAGCAGCTTTTCTGCAGAGATGAACCTACCTGTCTGTGTGTGTGTGGGGGGAGGGAGGTGATCAATAATGAGGATTGAGGACCAGATAAATGACTGGAAAAAAATACTTCCTGTTTCCTCAATACCAGCATCCATTTCAAGGGTATACCTGTAGACCTAGGTGGAAAATGGAAGCAAGCTTTAGAAAGAAAAAAAAAAATTCGCTGTCAGCCCCGTCAGAGGGTCCCCTCTTGTCTGGCTGACACTGGCATCGGTACTTAGGGGTCACCTAGTGGCCACTTTGATCAGACTTGGGGATGGGTAAAGTCAGGCCATGTTGGGAGCTTAAGAGTGGACCCCACCCCCACCCCAGGTGTGGAGGCCGGCTTTCAAATCTGCTACATTGTATGACAGGTTCTGCCTGGGCCCGCCAGCCCCAGGCGCCTCTAGCCTCCAGAGGGTCTCCGCCCAGCCCCCTCCCTGTTGTCCCAGGGAGGGGCCCCTCCTCCTCCCGCTCCCTGCCTGCCTCCCCGCCCCCACGGTAGGCCTCTGCCCAGGGTTTTTTTTTTTTTTTTCTTTTCCCGGTTTCTGTTTAATCTTTGTTTTTTTGTGGTTTTTTTTAGGTTTATGGAATATCGTTTAAAAATTTAAATCACAGAATCAATTCCACAACAACTTGTGACTTTTTATCCTAGGCTGAGAACAATGTATTTTCTCTTCCTGTGAATTTTATTTTATGGATTCCAAAGTATACATTTCTAAATGAATAGGGTGAGCAACACACTCCCGTGGGGCCTGTGTCAGTGGATAGGTGTCCGGGAGGGTCCCCTCCTGCAGCTTGTTGTGGTAGCTCCACATTTAGGAGAGGCAAATCATTCACTTCCCTAATGATCCTAGATGAGTCTGCTCAATTTTTTATGATGTCCTGGAAACATATAAAACACCCTTCCTACTTCACGTAGCCGACCACAAAGTTTCTCCCAGGAAAAACTATTTAACATCATGAATTTCACAGTGTAATAGAGGGAATGGTCTAGAGAGAGGGCAAAAAAAATAAAGGACAGAGACATTTTGTGTCCTTTTAAAACTCCACCCCCCCACCCACTGATGTTGGAAGTTTGTAGTCTGGCCTCTATCCCCAAGAGCAGTTCAATCTTTTCTTAAAACTCCAGAGCGGTCCCCAGCCCCACAGGCCTTGTTTTTGGCCCAGCTGAGACCAGTGAAATGATTAACCACAATAATGGCTAAAGCGGAGAACCCTCCCTCTATGTATTTTTTAACATACTTTTATTTATTCATTCATTCATGCATGCATGCATGCATTTAATTTTTTGAGACAGAGTCTCACTTTGTTGCCCAGGCTAGAGTGAGTGCCATGGCGTCAGCCTAGCTCACGGCAACCTCAACCTCCTGGGCTCAAGCCATCCTCCTGCCTCAGCCTCCCAAGTAGCTGGGACTACAGGCAGTGTCATCATGCCTGGCTAATTTTTCTCTCTCTCTCTATTACTTGGCCAATTAATTTCTTTCTATTTATAGTAGAGATGGGGTCTTGCTCTTGCTCCCACTGATTTGAACTCCTGACCTCCAGCAATCCTTCCCCCTTGGCCTCCCAGAGAGCTAGGATTACAGGTGTGCTGGGCCTGAGAGAAATTTTTATCTCTCCCTCCCTGCTTATGTCTTTTATTCTGTCTATAGCAGACATATATATATAGAGACAGAGAGACAGAGAGAGTGAGAGAGAGAAATTATTATCTCTCCCTCCCTGCTTTATCTGGTAAGTCCTTTTTTATGATTATTATTATTATTCTTTTTTTTGAGACAGAGTCTCACTTTTGGTGCCAGGGCTAGAGTGCTATGGCATCAGCTTAGCTCACAGCTACCTCAAACTCCTGGGCTCAAGTGACCCTTCTGTTTGAGCCTCCTGAGTAGCTGGAACTACAGACATGCACCACCATGCCCAGCCTATTATGTGTTTCTGTGTGTGTGTGTTTAGTTGGCGAATTAATTTCTTTCTATTTATAGTAGAGATGGTCTTGCTCTTCCTCAGGCTGGTTTTGAACTCCTATCCTTGAGCAATCCGCCTGCCTCAGCCTCCCAGGGAGCTAGGATTACAGCTGTACTGGGCCTGAGAGAAATTTTTATCTCTCCCTCCCTGCTTATCTCTTTTATTCTGTCTATAGCAGATTTATACAGAGAGAGAGGAATTTATATCTCTCTCTCCCTTCTTATTTCTTTTATTCTGTCTATAGCAGATTTAGAGAGAGAGAGAGAGAGAGTGAGTGAAATTTTTATCTCTCCATCCCTGCTTATCTCTTTTATTCTGTCTATAGCAGATTTATATATATAGAGAGAGAGACACAGAGAGACACAGAGAGAGAGAGAGATATCAATCTATCCATTGCATTTCCTAGTCTTTAGGTGACTGGGCCTCAGCAGGGGAATGTGAATTGAGAAAATTTGTGTTGCTAACAAATAAAACGCTGGGGTTCAAACTCTCCATTTTCCCAATAAAACCTATCCCCCTACCAATCCTACTGTGCCACCTCTGGAGTGTGACCTGGTCGCCAGCCCCACAAAGCCTCCTCCAACCTCCTTGCTGTGACTTCTCCTTACCCCTTGTCTTTTCCTTGCTAGCTCCCCTCACTTTAGGGGTCCACTTAACTGGATCTCAAGCTTGACTCTACTTTTATCATGTTAATGTCTCCCTCTGACCAAAGTTCTCTTGCATTCCAAAATGTTTTACTGAAACTGTCATTCAGTATTCAATCCGGAGTCCACCTCATTGATCAGTTCTCTGGGCCAGTTCCTGGACAAAGGAACACTTTGGAGAAAATCACAGAAAATATATACATTGAGAGAGAGAGAGAGAGAGAGAGAGAGAGAGAGAGAGAGAGAGAGAGAGAGAGAAATTATTATCTGTCTCTCTCTGCTTTTTCTGGTAAGTAAGACCTTTTTTATTATTATTAATTTTTTCTTTTTTTTTTTGAGACAGAGTCTCACTTTTAGGGCCCGGACTAGGGTGCTATGGCTTCAGCTTAGCTCACAGCAACCTCCAACTCCTGGGCTCAAGTGATCCTTCTGTCTCAGCCTCCCGAGTAGCTGGGAGTACAGACATGCACCACCATGCCCGGCTTATTATGTGTGTGTGTGTGTGTGTGTGTGTGTGTGTGTTTAGTTGGCCAATTACTTTCTTTCTTTCTTTCTTTCTTTTTTTTTAATTTTTTTTTTTTACTTTTTTTGAGACAGAGTCTCAGTTTGTTGCCCAGGCTAGAGTGAGTGCCATGGCTTCAGCCTAGCTCACAGCAACCTCAAACTCCTGGGCTCAAGCGATCCTGCTGCCTCAGCCTCCTGAGTAGCTGGGACTACAGGCATGTGCCAGCATGCCCGGCTAATTTTTCTTTCTATACATATTACTTGGCCAATTAATTTCTTTCTATTTATAGTAGAGATGGGGTCTTCCTCTTGCTCAGGCTGGTATGAATCCCTGACCTCCAGCAATCTTCCCACCTTGGCCTCCCTGAGAGCTAGGATTGCAGGTGTGCTGTGCCTGAGAGAAATTTTTATGTCTCCCTCTCTGCTTATCTCTTTTATTCTAACTATAGCAGACCTATATATATAGAGAGAGAGAGAGAAAGAGAGACAGAGAGAGACAGAGAGATTTATAGAAATTTTTATCTCTCCCTCTGAGCTTATCTCTTTTATTCTGTCTATAGCAGATTTATATATATATAGAGAGAGAGAGAGACAGAGAGAGAGAGACAGAGAAATTTTTATCTCTCCCTCCATTCTTGTCTCTTTTATTCTGTCTATAGCAGACATATATATAGAGAGAGAGAGAGTGAGAGAAATTATTATCTCTCCCTCCCTGCTTATCTCTTTTATTCTGCCTATAGCAGTTATATATAGACAGAGAAAGAGAGAGAGAGAAATTTTTATGTCTCAATCGCTGGTCTTTCTGATAAGTCCATTTTACTTAATTTTTTTTTTTTTTTTGAGACAGAGTTTCACCTTTGGTGCCCCGGCAAGAGTGCTATGGCCTCAACTTAGCTCACTTAAACCTCAAATTCCAGGACTGAACTGATCCTTCTGTCTTAGCCTCCTGAGTAGCTGGGACTACAGGCATGCGCCAGCATGCTCGGCTATTTTTTCTTTCTATATATATTACTTTGCCAATTAATTTCTTTCTATTTATAGTACAGATAAGGTCTTGCTCTTCCAGGAGCTGGTTAGAATTCCTAACCTCCAGCAATCCTCCCACCTTGGGCTCCCAGAGAGCTAGGATTGCATGTGTGCCTGGCCTGAGAGAAATTTCTATGTCTCCCTCTCTACTTATCTCTTTTATTCTATAGCAGATATATATATACAGAGAGAGAGAGTGAGAGAGGAATTTATATCTCTCTCTCCCTGCTTATCTCTTTTATTCTGTCTATAGCAGATTTATATATATATATATATAGAGAGAGAGAGAGAGAGTGAAATTCTTATCTCTCCATCCTAGCTTATCTCTTTTATTCTGTCTATAGCAGATTTATATATATATATATAGAGAGAGAGAGTGAGTGAAATTCTTACCTCTCCATCCCTGCTTATCTCTTTTATTCTGTCTATAGCAGATTTATATATATATATATAGAGAGAGAGAGAGAGTGAGTGAAATTTTTACCTCTCCATCCCTGCTTATCTCTTTTATTCTGTCTATAGCAGATTTATATATATATGTATATAGAGAGAGAGTGAGTGAAATTTATACCTCTCCATCCCTGCTTATCTCTTTTTTTCTGTCTATAGCAGATTTATATATATATATACATATATATGTAGAGAGAGAGACAGAGAGAGAGACACAGAGAGAGAGAGATATAAAAATCTATCCATTGCATTTCCTACACTTTACGTGACTGGGCCTCAGCAGGGCAATGTGAATGGACAAAATTTGTGTTGCTAACAAATAAAAGGCTGGAGTTCAAACTCTCAGTTTTCCCAATTAAACATATCCCCCTACAAACCATACTGTGCCACCTCTGGGAGTATATACCCCACAGAGGAGAGACGTGGAGGCCCTTTTTGGATACACAGAGCCAAAGCGTGGAGATCCTGGAGTCTGTGCTTTGCAGTCAGTCTTGAGGCACAAGGAGCCATTCAAACTGCTTGTGAGGAAAAATAGGGAAACAACAGAAACTCACTCGTCTCCGTTGTGGTAGTCAAGATCAGCTTTTATGAAACTTACTAAACCCACATAAGAAGTAAAATAGGACCATACTGATAGATGCAATTTTAATCTTAGAGCAGAATGCGTGGCACTGCTTGTCCTCTTAGATACTGTCAACAGAAAGCATTTGGTGGACAAACAATCTCCAGCAGCTTTTCTGCAGAGATGAACCTACCTGTCTGTGTGTGTGTGGGGGGAGGGAGGTGATCAATAATGAGGATTGAGGACCAGATAAATGACTGGAAAAAAATACTTCCTGTTTCCTCAATACCAGCATCCATTTCAAGGGTATACCTGTAGACCTAGGTGGAAAATGGAAGCAAGCTTTAGAAAGAAAAAAAAAAATTCGCTGTCAGCCCCGTCAGAGGGTCCCCTCTTGTCTGGCTGACACTGGCATCGGTACTTAGGGGTCACCTAGTGGCCACTTTGATCAGACTTGGGGATGGGTAAAGTCAGGCCATGTTGGGAGCTTAAGAGTGGACCCCACCCCCACCCCAGGTGTGGAGGCCGGCTTTCAAATCTGCTACATTGTATGACAGGTTCTGCCTGGGCCCGCCAGCCCCAGGCGCCTCTAGCCTCCAGAGGGTCTCCGCCCAACCCCCTCCCTGTTGTCCCAGGGAGGGGCCCCTCCTCCTCCTCCCGCTCCCTGCCTGCCTCCCCGCCCCCAGCGTAGGCCTCTGCCCAGGGTTTTTTTTTTTTTTTTCTTTTCCCGGTTTCTGTTTAATCTTTGTTTTTTTGTGGTTTTTTTTAGGTTTATGGAATATCGTTTAAAAATTTAAATCACAGAATCAATTCCACAACAACTTGTGACTTTTTATCCTAGGCTGAGAACAATGTATTTTCTCTTCCTGTGAATTTTATTTTATGGATTCCAAAGTATACATTTCTAAATGAATAGGGTGAGCAACACACTCCCGTGGGGCCTGTGTCAGTGGATAGGTGTCCGGGAGGGTCCCCTCCTGCAGCTTGTTGTGGTAGCTCCACATTTAGGAGAGGCAAATCATTCACTTCCCTAATGATCCTAGATGAGTCTGCTCAATTTTTTATGATGTCCTGGAAACATATAAAACACCCTTCCTACTTCACGTAGCCGACCACAAAGTTTCTCCCAGGAAAAACTATTTAACATCATGAATTTCACAGTGTAATAGAGGGAATGGTCTAGAGAGAGGGCAAAAAAAATAAAGGACAGAGACATTTTGTGTCCTTTTAAAACTCCACCCCCCCACCCACTGATGTTGGAAGTTTGTAGTCTGGCCTCTATCCCCAAGAGCAGTTCAATCTTTTCTTAAAACTCCAGAGCGGTCCCCAGCCCCACAGGCCTTGTTTTTGGCCCAGCTGAGACCAGTGAAATGATTAACCACAATAATGGCTAAAGCGGAGAACCCTCCCTCTATGTATTTTTTAACATACTTTTATTTATTCATTCATTCATGCATGCATGCATGCATTTAATTTTTTGAGACAGAGTCTCACTTTGTTGCCCAGGCTAGAGTGAGTGCCATGGCGTCAGCCTAGCTCACGGCAACCTCAACCTCCTGGGCTCAAGCCATCCTCCTGCCTCAGCCTCCCAAGTAGCTGGGACTACAGGCAGTGTCATCATGCCTGGCTAATTTTTCTCTCTCTCTCTATTACTTGGCCAATTAATTTCTTTCTATTTATAGTAGAGATGGGGTCTTGCTCTTGCTCCCACTGATTTGAACTCCTGACCTCCAGCAATCCTTCCCCCTTGGCCTCCCAGAGAGCTAGGATTACAGGTGTGCTGGGCCTGAGAGAAATTTTTATCTCTCCCTCCCTGCTTATGTCTTTTATTCTGTCTATAGCAGACATATATATATAGAGACAGAGAGACAGAGAGAGTGAGAGAGAGAAATTATTATCTCTCCCTCCCTGCTTTATCTGGTAAGTCCTTTTTTATGATTATTATTATTATTCTTTTTTTTGAGACAGAGTCTCACTTTTGGTGCCAGGGCTAGAGTGCTATGGCATCAGCTTAGCTCACAGCTACCTCAAACTCCTGGGCTCAAGTGACCCTTCTGTTTGAGCCTCCTGAGTAGCTGGAACTACAGACATGCACCACCATGCCCAGCCTATTATGTGTTTCTGTGTGTGTGTGTTTAGTTGGCGAATTAATTTCTTTCTATTTATAGTAGAGATGGTCTTGCTCTTCCTCAGGCTGGTTTTGAACTCCTATCCTTGAGCAATCCGCCTGCCTCAGCCTCCCAGGGAGCTAGGATTACAGCTGTACTGGGCCTGAGAGAAATTTTTATCTCTCCCTCCCTGCTTATCTCTTTTATTCTGTCTATAGCAGATTTATACAGAGAGAGAGGAATTTATATCTCTCTCTCCCTTCTTATTTCTTTTATTCTGTCTATAGCAGATTTAGAGAGAGAGAGAGAGAGAGTGAGTGAAATTTTTATCTCTCCATCCCTGCTTATCTCTTTTATTCTGTCTATAGCAGATTTATATATATAGAGAGAGAGACACAGAGAGACACAGAGAGAGAGAGAGATATCAATCTATCCATTGCATTTCCTAGTCTTTAGGTGACTGGGCCTCAGCAGGGGAATGTGAATTGAGAAAATTTGTGTTGCTAACAAATAAAACGCTGGGGTTCAAACTCTCCATTTTCCCAATAAAACCTATCCCCCTACCAATCCTACTGTGCCACCTCTGGAGTGTGACCTGGTCGCCAGCCCCACAAAGCCTCCTCCAACCTCCTTGCTGTGACTTCTCCTTACCCCTTGTCTTTTCCTTGCTAGCTCCCCTCACTTTAGGGGTCCACTTAACTGGATCTCAAGCTTGACTCTACTTTTATCATGTTAATGTCTCCCTCTGACCAAAGTTCTCTTGCATTCCAAAATGTTTTACTGAAACTGTCATTCAGTATTCAATCCGGAGTCCACCTCATTGATCAGTTCTCTGGGCCAGTTCCTGGACAAAGGAACACTTTGGAGAAAATCACAGAAAATATATACATTGAGAGAGAGAGAGAGAGAGAGAGAGAGAGAGAGAGAGAGAGAGAGAGAGAAATTATTATCTGTCTCTCTCTGCTTTTTCTGGTAAGTAAGACCTTTTTTATTATTATTAATTTTTTCTTTTTTTTTTTGAGACAGAGTCTCACTTTTAGGGCCCGGACTAGGGTGCTATGGCTTCAGCTTAGCTCACAGCAACCTCCAACTCCTGGGCTCAAGTGATCCTTCTGTCTCAGCCTCCCGAGTAGCTGGGAGTACAGACATGCACCACCATGCCCGGCTTATTATGTGTGTGTGTGTGTGTGTGTGTGTGTTTAGTTGGCCAATTACTTTCTTTCTTTCTTTCTTTCTTTTTTTTTAATTTTTTTTTTTTACTTTTTTTGAGACAGAGTCTCAGTTTGTTGCCCAGGCTAGAGTGAGTGCCATGGCTTCAGCCTAGCTCACAGCAACCTCAAACTCCTGGGCTCAAGCGATCCTGCTGCCTCAGCCTCCTGAGTAGCTGGGACTACAGGCATGTGCCAGCATGCCCGGCTAATTTTTCTTTCTATACATATTACTTGGCCAATTAATTTCTTTCTATTTATAGTAGAGATGGGGTCTTCCTCTTGCTCAGGCTGGTATGAATCCCTGACCTCCAGCAATCTTCCCACCTTGGCCTCCCTGAGAGCTAGGATTGCAGGTGTGCTGTGCCTGAGAGAAATTTTTATGTCTCCCTCTCTGCTTATCTCTTTTATTCTAACTATAGCAGACCTATATATATAGAGAGAGAGAGAGAAAGAGAGACAGAGAGAGACAGAGAGATTTATAGAAATTTTTATCTCTCCCTCTGAGCTTATCTCTTTTATTCTGTCTATAGCAGATTTATATATATATATAGAGAGAGAGAGACAGAGAGAGAGAGACAGAGAAATTTTTATCTCTCCCTCCATTCTTGTCTCTTTTATTCTGTCTATAGCAGACATATATATAGAGAGAGAGAGAGTGAGAGAAATTATTATCTCTCCCTCCCTGCTTATCTCTTTTATTCTGCCTATAGCAGTTATATATAGACAGAGAAAGAGAGAGAGAGAAATTTTTATGTCTCAATCGCTGGTCTTTCTGATAAGTCCATTTTACTTAATTTTTTTTTTTTTTTTGAGACAGAGTTTCACCTTTGGTGCCCCGGCAAGAGTGCTATGGCCTCAACTTAGCTCACTTAAACCTCAAATTCCAGGACTGAACTGATCCTTCTGTCTTAGCCTCCTGAGTAGCTGGGACTACAGGCATGCGCCAGCATGCTCGGCTATTTTTTCTTTCTATATATATTACTTTGCCAATTAATTTCTTTCTATTTATAGTACAGATAAGGTCTTGCTCTTCCAGGAGCTGGTTAGAATTCCTAACCTCCAGCAATCCTCCCACCTTGGGCTCCCAGAGAGCTAGGATTGCATGTGTGCCTGGCCTGAGAGAAATTTCTATGTCTCCCTCTCTACTTATCTCTTTTATTCTATAGCAGATATATATATACAGAGAGAGAGAGTGAGAGAGGAATTTATATCTCTCTCTCCCTGCTTATCTCTTTTATTCTGTCTATAGCAGATTTATATATATATATATATATAGAGAGAGAGAGAGAGTGAAATTCTTATCTCTCCATCCTAGCTTATCTCTTTTATTCTGTCTATAGCAGATTTATATATATATATAGAGAGAGAGAGAGTGAGTGAAATTCTTACCTCTCCATCCCTGCTTATCTCTTTTATTCTGTCTATAGCAGATTTATATATATATATATAGAGAGAGAGAGAGAGTGAGTGAAATTTTTACCTCTCCATCCCTGCTTATCTCTTTTATTCTGTCTATAGCAGATTTATATATATATGTATATAGAGAGAGAGTGAGTGAAATTTATACCTCTCCATCCCTGCTTATCTCTTTTTTTCTGTCTATAGCAGATTTATATATATATATACATATATATGTAGAGAGAGAGACAGAGAGAGAGACACAGAGAGAGAGAGATATAAAAATCTATCCATTGCATTTCCTACACTTTACGTGACTGGGCCTCAGCAGGGCAATGTGAATGGACAAAATTTGTGTTGCTAACAAATAAAAGGCTGGAGTTCAAACTCTCAGTTTTCCCAATTAAACATATCCCCCTACAAACCATACTGTGCCACCTCTGGGAGTATATACCCCACAGAGGAGAGACGTGGAGGCCCTTTTTGGATACACAGAGCCAAAGCGTGGAGATCCTGGAGTCTGTGCTTTGCAGTCAGTCTTGAGGCACAAGGAGCCATTCAAACTGCTTGTGAGGAAAAATAGGGAAACAACAGAAACTCACTCATCTCCGTTGTGGAAGTCAAGATCAACTTTTATGAAACCTACTAAACCCACATAAGAAGTAAAATAGGACCATACTGATAGATGCAATTTTAATCTTAGAGCAGAATGCGTGGCACTGCTTGTCCTCTTAGATACTGTCAACAGAAAGCATTTGGTGGAGAAACAATCTCCAGCAGCTTTTCTGCAGAGATGAACCAACGTGTATATGTGTGTGTGTGTGTGTGGGAGGGGGGGTGGACATGATAAATAATGAGGATAGAGGACCAGATAAATGACTGGAAAAAAATACTTTCTGTTTCCTCAATACCAGCATCCATTTCAAGGGTATACCTGTAGACCTAGGTGTAAAATGGAAGCAAACTTTAGAAAGAAAAAAAAAATCGCTGTCAGCCCCGTCAGAGGGTCCCTTCTTGTCTGGCTGACACTGGCACCAGTACTTAGGTGTCATCTAGTGGCCACTTTGATCAGACTTGGGGGATGGGTAAAGTCAGGCCATGTTGGGAGCTTAAGAGTGGACCCCACCCCCACCCCAGGTGTGGAGGCCGGCTTTCAAATCTGCTACATTGTATGACAGGTTCTGCCTGGGCCCGCCAGCCCCAGGCGCCTCTAGCCTCCAGAGGGTCTCCGCCCAACCCCCTCCCTGTTGTCCCAGGGAGGGGCCCCTCCTCCTGCTCCCGCTCCCTGCCTGCCTCCCCGCCCCCACCGTAGGCCTCTGCCCAGGGTTTTTTTTTTTTTTTTTTTTCTTTTCCCAGTTTCTGTTTAATCTTTGTTTTTTTGTGTTTTTTTTTTAGGTTTATGGAATATCGTTTAAAAATTTAAATCACAGAAAGAATTCTACAACAACTTGTGACTTTTTATCCTGGGCTGAGAGCAATGTATTTTCTCTTCCTGAGAATTTTCCTGTCCTGGAAGAAATGCAAAGTTGATCCTGGGGGTTTGAAACCATCTTCAGGGTTCCCTGAACAGAAAGACCTTGAACACGGTTTATTTGACCATGTCTCTGTGTGCGTGCACGTGGGTGCCTGTCCTTATTCCTTTTGGGCACCGGGCTCCTTGGTCTCACAGAGTGGGCCTTCCTTGGTCGTGGACTGAGGCTGAACAGACTTAGGGATCAGATTGAAGGGACTTGACTACAGTAACCCCGGTGGGGGAAATTTTATTGATTTGAAAGTATACATTTCTAAATGAATAGGGTGAGTGACACATTCCAGAGGGGCCTCTGTCCCTGGATAGGTGTCCCGGAGGGTCCTCCTGCAGCTTGTTGTGGTACCTCCACATTTAGGAGAGGAAAATCATTCATTTCCCTAATGATCATAGATGAGTCTGCTGAATTTTTTATGATGTCGTGGAAACATATAAAACACACTTCCTACTAAACATAGCCGACCACAAAGTTTCTCCCAGGAAAAAATATTCAACATCATGAATTTCCCAGTGTAATAGAGGGAATGGTCTAGACAGAGGGAAAAAAAAATAAAGGAAAGAAACATTTTGTGTCCTTTTAAAACTTCCCCCCCACCCCCTGATGTTGGAAACTTGTAGTCTGGCCTCTATCCCCAAGAGGAGTTAATTCCTTTCTTAAAACTTCTGAGCAGTCCCCAGACCCACAGGCCTTGTTTTTGGCCCAGCTGAGACCAGTGAAATGATTAACCACAATAATGGTTAAAGCGGAGAACCCTCCCTCTATGTATTTTTTAACATACTTTTATTTATTTATTTATTTATTTATTCATTCATTCATTCATTCATTCATTCATGCATGCATGCATGCATATATATATCTATATATATATACATTATATATATATATATATATACAGAGAGAGAGAGAGAGAGAGAGAGAAATTTTTATCTCTCCCTCCCTCCTTTTTCTGGTAAGACAGACCTTTTTTATTATTATTAATTTTTTCTTTTTTGTTGAGACAGAGTCTCACTCTTAGGGCCTGGGCTAGGGTGCTATGGCTTCAGCTTAGCTCACAGCAACCTCAAAATCCTGGGTTCAAGTGATCCTTCTGTCTCAGCCTCTTGAGTAGTTGGGACTACAGGCATGTGCCAGCATGCCTGGCTAATGTTTCTTCCTATATATATTACTTGGCCAATTAATTTCTTTCTATTTATAGTAGAGATGGGGTCTTCCTCTTGCTCAGGCTGGTTTGAATTCCTGACCTCCAGCAATCCTCCCACCTTGGCCTCCCAGAGCTAGGATTGCAGCTGTGCTGGGCCTGAGAGAAATTTTTATGTCTCCCTCCCTGCTTATCTCTTTTCTCTTTTATTCTGTCTATAGCAGACATTCTGTCTATAGCAGCAGTGTGATGGGGTCGCCAGCCCAGCAAAGCCTCCTCCCACCTCCTTGCTGTGACTTCTCCTTACCCCTTGTCTTTTCCTTGCTAGCTCGCCTCACTTTAGGGGTCCACTTAACTGGATCTCAAGCTTGACTCCACTTTTATCATGTTAATGTCTCCCTCTGACCAAAGTTCTGTTGCATTCCAAAATGTTTTACTGAAACTGTCATTCAGTATTCAATCCGGGGTCCACCTCATGTATCAGTTCTCTGGGCCAGTTCCTGAAGAAAAGAACACTTTGGAGAAAATCACAGAAAATATATACAGAGAGAGAGAGAGAGAGAGAAACAGAGAGAGAGAGAGAGAGAAATTATTATCTCTCCCTCCCTGCTTTTTCTGGAAAGTAAGACCTTTTTTATTATTATTAATTTTTTCTTTTTTTTTTGAGACAGAGTCTCACTTTTAGGGCCCGGGCTAGGGTGCTATGGCTTCAGACTAGCTCACAGCAACCTCAACCTCCTAGGCTCAAGCAATCCTCCTGCCTCAGCCTCCCAAACAGCTGGGACTACAGGGATATGCCGCCACGCCTGGCTCATTTTTCTTTCTATATATATTACTTGGCCAATTAATTTCTTTGTGTTTATAGTAGAGATGGGGTTTTGCTCTTGCTCAGGCTGGTTTGAACTCCTGACCTCCTGCAATCCTGCTGCCTCAGTCTCCCAGAGAGCTAGGACTACAGGTGTGCTGGGCCTGAGAAAAATTTTATCTCTCCCTCCCTGCTTATCTCTTTAATTCTGTCTATAGCAGATTTATATATATATACACAGAGAGAGAGAGAAAGAGAGAGAGAGTGAAATATTTATCTCTCCCTCCCTGCTTATCTCTTTTATTCTGTCTATAGCAGATTTATATATATATATATATATATATATGGAGAGAGAGAGAGTGAAATTTTTATCTCTCCCTTCTTATCTCTTTTATTCTGTCTATAGCAGATTTATATATATACAGAGAGAGAGAGAGTGAAATTTTTATCTCTCCATCCCTGCTTATCTCTTTTATTCTGTCTATAGCAGATTTATATATATATATATATAGAGAGAGAATTTATATCTCTCCCTCCCTTCTTATCTCTTTTATTCTGTCAATAGCAGATTTATATATATAGAGAGAGAGACAGAGAGACAGAGAGACAGAGGAATTCATATCTCTCCCTCCCTTCTTATCTCTTTTATTCTGTCTATAGCAGATTTATATATATACATATATATAGAGAGAGTGAGAGAGGAATTTATATCTCTCCCTCCCTGCTTATCTCTTTTATTCTGTCTATAGCAGATTTATATATATATATATAGAGAGAGAGAGAGAGAGAGAGTGAAATTCTTATCTCTCAATCCCACCTTATCTCTTTTATTCTGTCTATAGCAGATTTATATATATATATATAGAGAGAGAGAGAGAGAGAGTGAGTGAAATTTCTACCACTCCATCCCTGCTTATCTCTTTTTTTCTGTCTATAGCAGATTTATATATATATATATACATACAGAGAGAGAGAGAGACAGAGAGAGAGACACAGAGAGAGATATAAAAATCTATCCATTGCATTTCCTACACTTTAGGTGACTGGGCCTCAGCAGGGCAATGTGAATTGACAAAATTTGTGTTGCTAAGAAATAAAACGCTGGAGTTCAAACACTCAGTTTTCCCAATAAAACATATCCCCCTACAAACCATACTGTGCCACCTCTGGGAGTATATACCCCACAGAGGAAAGACGTGGAGGCCCTTTTTGGATAGACAGAGCCAAAGCGTGGAGATCCTGGAGTCTGTGCTTTGCAGTCAGTCTTGAGGCACAAGGAGCCATTCAAACTGCTTGTGAGGAAAAATAGGGAAACAACAGAAACTCACTCGTCTCCGTTGTGGTAGTCAAGATCAGCTTTTATGAAACTTACTAAACCCACATAAGAAGTAAAATAGGACCATACTGATAGATGCAATTTTAATCTTAGAGCAGAATGCGTGGCACTGCTTGTCCTCTTAGATACTGTCAACAGAAAGCATTTGGTGGACAAACAATCTCCAGCAGCTTTTCTGCAGAGATGAACCTACCTGTCTGTGTGTGTGTGGGGGGAGGGAGGTGATCAATAATGAGGATTGAGGACCAGATAAATGACTGGAAAAAAATACTTCCTGTTTCCTCAATACCAGCATCCATTTCAAGGGTATACCTGTAGACCTAGGTGGAAAATGGAAGCAAGCTTTAGAAAGAAAAAAAAAAATTCGCTGTCAGCCCCGTCAGAGGGTCCCCTCTTGTCTGGCTGACACTGGCATCGGTACTTAGGGGTCACCTAGTGGCCACTTTGATCAGACTTGGGGATGGGTAAAGTCAGGCCATGTTGGGAGCTTAAGAGTGGACCCCACCCCCACCCCAGGTGTGGAGGCCGGCTTTCAAATCTGCTACATTGTATGACAGGTTCTGCCTGGGCCCGCCAGCCCCAGGCGCCTCTAGCCTCCAGAGGGTCTCCGCCCAACCCCCTCCCTGTTGTCCCAGGGAGGGGCCCCTCCTCCTCCCGCTCCCTGCCTGCCTCCCTGCCCCCACCGTAGGCCTCTGCCCAGGGTTTTTTTTTTTTTTTCTTTTCCCGGTTTCTGTTTAATCTTTGTTTTTTTGTGGTTTTTTTTAGGTTTATGGAATATCGTTTAAAAATTTAAATCACAGAATCAATTCCACAACAACTTGTGACTTTTTATCCTAGGCTGAGAACAATGTATTTTCTCTTCCTGTGAATTTTATTTTATGGATTCCAAAGTATACATTTCTAAATGAATAGGGTGAGCAACACACTCCCGTGGGGCCTGTGTCAGTGGATAGGTGTCCGGGAGGGTCCCCTCCTGCAGCTTGTTGTGGTAGCTCCACATTTAGGAGAGGCAAATCATTCACTTCCCTAATGATCCTAGATGAGTCTGCTCAATTTTTTATGATGTCCTGGAAACATATAAAACACCCTTCCTACTTCACGTAGCCGACCACAAAGTTTCTCCCAGGAAAAACTATTTAACATCATGAATTTCACAGTGTAATAGAGGGAATGGTCTAGAGAGAGGGCAAAAAAAATAAAGGACAGAGACATTTTGTGTCCTTTTAAAACTCCACCCCCCCACCCACTGATGTTGGAAGTTTGTAGTCTGGCCTCTATCCCCAAGAGCAGTTCAATCTTTTCTTAAAACTCCAGAGCGGTCCCCAGCCCCACAGGCCTTGTTTTTGGCCCAGCTGAGACCAGTGAAATGATTAACCACAATAATGGCTAAAGCGGAGAACCCTCCCTCTATGTATTTTTTAACATACTTTTATTTATTCATTCATTCATGCATGCATGCATGCATTTAATTTTTTGAGACAGAGTCTCACTTTGTTGCCCAGGCTAGAGTGAGTGCCATGGCGTCAGCCTAGCTCACGGCAACCTCAACCTCCTGGGCTCAAGCCATCCTCCTGCCTCAGCCTCCCAAGTAGCTGGGACTACAGGCAGTGTCATCATGCCTGGCTAATTTTTCTCTCTCTCTCTATTACTTGGCCAATTAATTTCTTTCTATTTATAGTAGAGATGGGGTCTTGCTCTTGCTCCCACTGATTTGAACTCCTGACCTCCAGCAATCCTTCCCCCTTGGCCTCCCAGAGAGCTAGGATTACAGGTGTGCTGGGCCTGAGAGAAATTTTTATCTCTCCCTCCCTGCTTATGTCTTTTATTCTGTCTATAGCAGACATATATATATAGAGACAGAGAGACAGAGAGAGTGAGAGAGAGAAATTATTATCTCTCCCTCCCTGCTTTATCTGGTAAGTCCTTTTTTATGATTATTATTATTATTCTTTTTTTTGAGACAGAGTCTCACTTTTGGTGCCAGGGCTAGAGTGCTATGGCATCAGCTTAGCTCACAGCTACCTCAAACTCCTGGGCTCAAGTGACCCTTCTGTTTGAGCCTCCTGAGTAGCTGGAACTACAGACATGCACCACCATGCCCAGCCTATTATGTGTTTCTGTGTGTGTGTGTTTAGTTGGCGAATTAATTTCTTTCTATTTATAGTAGAGATGGTCTTGCTCTTCCTCAGGCTGGTTTTGAACTCCTATCCTTGAGCAATCCGCCTGCCTCAGCCTCCCAGGGAGCTAGGATTACAGCTGTACTGGGCCTGAGAGAAATTTTTATCTCTCCCTCCCTGCTTATCTCTTTTATTCTGTCTATAGCAGATTTATACAGAGAGAGAGGAATTTATATCTCTCTCTCCCTTCTTATTTCTTTTATTCTGTCTATAGCAGATTTAGAGAGAGAGAGAGAGAGAGTGAGTGAAATTTTTATCTCTCCATCCCTGCTTATCTCTTTTATTCTGTCTATAGCAGATTTATATATATAGAGAGAGAGACACAGAGAGACACAGAGAGAGAGAGAGATATCAATCTATCCATTGCATTTCCTAGTCTTTAGGTGACTGGGCCTCAGCAGGGGAATGTGAATTGAGAAAATTTGTGTTGCTAACAAATAAAACGCTGGGGTTCAAACTCTCCATTTTCCCAATAAAACCTATCCCCCTACCAATCCTACTGTGCCACCTCTGGAGTGTGACCTGGTCGCCAGCCCCACAAAGCCTCCTCCAACCTCCTTGCTGTGACTTCTCCTTACCCCTTGTCTTTTCCTTGCTAGCTCCCCTCACTTTAGGGGTCCACTTAACTGGATCTCAAGCTTGACTCTACTTTTATCATGTTAATGTCTCCCTCTGACCAAAGTTCTCTTGCATTCCAAAATGTTTTACTGAAACTGTCATTCAGTATTCAATCCGGAGTCCACCTCATTGATCAGTTCTCTGGGCCAGTTCCTGGACAAAGGAACACTTTGGAGAAAATCACAGAAAATATATACATTGAGAGAGAGAGAGAGAGAGAGAGAGAGAGAGAGAGAGAAATTATTATCTGTCTCTGTCTGCTTTTTCTGGTAAGTAAGACCTTTTTTATTATTATTAATTTTTTCTTTTTTTTTTTGAGACAGAGTCTCACTTTTAGGGCCCGGACTAGGGTGCTATGGCTTCAGCTTAGCTCACAGCAACCTCCAACTCCTGGGCTCAAGTGATCCTTCTGTCTCAGCCTCCCGAGTAGCTGGGAGTACAGACATGCACCACCATGCCCGGCTTATTATGTGTGTGTGTGTGTGTGTGTGTGTGTGTGTGTGTGTTTAGTTGGCCAATTACTTTCTTTCTTTCTTTCTTTCTTTTTTTTTAATTTTTTTTTTTTACTTTTTTTGAGACAGAGTCTCAGTTTGTTGCCCAGGCTAGAGTGAGTGCCATGGCTTCAGCCTAGCTCACAGCAACCTCAAACTCCTGGGCTCAAGCGATCCTGCTGCCTCAGCCTCCTGAGTAGCTGGGACTACAGGCATGTGCCAGCATGCCCGGCTAATTTTTCTTTCTATACATATTACTTGGCCAATTAATTTCTTTCTATTTATAGTAGAGATGGGGTCTTCCTCTTGCTCAGGCTGGTATGAATCCCTGACCTCCAGCAATCTTCCCACCTTGGCCTCCCTGAGAGCTAGGATTGCAGGTGTGCTGTGCCTGAGAGAAATTTTTATGTCTCCCTCTCTGCTTATCTCTTTTATTCTATCTATAGCAGACCTATATATATATAGAGAGAGAGAGAAAGAGAGACAGAGAGAGACAGAGAGATTTATAGAAATTTTTATCTCTCCCTCTGAGCTTATCTCTTTTATTCTGTCTATAGCAGATTTATATATATATATAGAGAGAGAGAGACAGAGAGAGAGAGACAGAGAAATTTTTATCTCTCCCTCCATTCTTGTCTCTTTTATTCTGTCTATAGCAGACATATATATAGAGAGAGAGAGAGTGAGAGAAATTATTATCTCTCCCTCCCTGCTTATCTCTTTTATTCTGCCTATAGCAGTTATATATAGACAGAGAAAGAGAGAGAGAGAAATTTTTATGTCTCAATCGCTGGTCTTTCTGATAAGTCCATTTTACTTAATTTTTTTTTTTTTTTTGAGACAGAGTTTCACCTTTGGTGCCCCGGCAAGAGTGCTATGGCCTCAACTTAGCTCACTTAAACCTCAAATTCCAGGACTGAACTGATCCTTCTGTCTTAGCCTCCTGAGTAGCTGGGACTACAGGCATGCGCCAGCATGCTCGGCTATTTTTTCTTTCTATATATATTACTTTGCCAATTAATTTCTTTCTATTTATAGTACAGATAAGGTCTTGCTCTTCCAGGAGCTGGTTAGAATTCCTAACCTCCAGCAATCCTCCCACCTTGGGCTCCCAGAGAGCTAGGATTGCATGTGTGCCTGGCCTGAGAGAAATTTCTATGTCTCCCTCTCTACTTATCTCTTTTATTCTATAGCAGATATATATATACAGAGAGAGAGAGTGAGAGAGGAATTTATATCTCTCTCTCCCTGCTTATCTCTTTTATTCTGTCTATAGCAGATTTATATATATATATATATATAGAGAGAGAGAGAGAGAGTGAAATTCTTATCTCTCCATCCTAGCTTATCTCTTTTATTCTGTCTATAGCAGATTTATATATATATAGAGAGAGAGAGAGAGTGAGTGAAATTCTTACCTCTCCATCCCTGCTTATCTCTTTTATTCTGTCTATAGCAGATTTATATATATATATATAGAGAGAGAGAGAGAGTGAGTGAAATTTTTACCTCTCCATCCCTGCTTATCTCTTTTATTCTGTCTATAGCAGATTTATATATATATGTATATAGAGAGAGAGTGAGTGAAATTTATACCTCTCCATCCCTGCTTATCTCTTTTTTTCTGTCTATAGCAGATTTATATATATATATACATATATATGTAGAGAGAGAGACAGAGAGAGAGACACAGAGAGAGAGAGATATAAAAATCTATCCATTGCATTTCCTACACTTTACGTGACTGGGCCTCAGCAGGGCAATGTGAATGGACAAAATTTGTGTTGCTAACAAATAAAAGGCTGGAGTTCAAACTCTCAGTTTTCCCAATTAAACATATCCCCCTACAAACCATACTGTGCCACCTCTGGGAGTATATACCCCACAGAGGAGAGACGTGGAGGCCCTTTTTGGATACACAGAGCCAAAGCGTGGAGATCCTGGAGTCTGTGCTTTGCAGTCAGTCTTGAGGCACAAGGAGCCATTCAAACTGCTTGTGAGGAAAAATAGGGAAACAACAGAAACTCACTCATCTCCGTTGTGGAAGTCAAGATCAACTTTTATGAAACCTACTAAACCCACATAAGAAGTAAAATAGGACCATACTGATAGATGCAATTTTAATCTTAGAGCAGAATGCGTGGCACTGCTTGTCCTCTTAGATACTGTCAACAGAAAGCATTTGGTGGAGAAACAATCTCCAGCAGCTTTTCTGCAGAGATGAACCAACCTGTATATGTGTGTGTGTGTGTGTGGGAGGGGGGGTGGACATGATAAATAATGAGGATAGAGGACCAGATAAATGACTGGAAAAAAATACTTTCTGTTTCCTCAATACCAGCATCCATTTCAAGGGTATACCTGTAGACCTAGGTGTAAAATGGAAGCAAACTTTAGAAAGAAAAAAAAAATCGCTGTCAGCCCCGTCAGAGGGTCCCTTCTTGTCTGGCTGACACTGGCACCAGTACTTAGGTGTCATCTAGTGGCCACTTTGATCAGACTTGGGGGATGGGTAAAGTCAGGCCATGTTGGGAGCTTAAGAGTGGACCCCACCCCCACCCCAGGTGTGGAGGCCGGCTTTCAAATCTGCTACATTGTATGACAGGTTCTGCCTGGGCCCGCCAGCCCCAGGCGCCTCTAGCCTCCAGAGGGTCTCCGCCCAACCCCCTCCCTGTTGTCCCAGGGAGGGGCCCCTCCTCCTGCTCCCGCTCCCTGCCTGCCTCCCCGCCCCCACCGTAGGCCTCTGCCCAGGGTTTTTTTTTTTTTTTTTTTTCTTTTCCCAGTTTCTGTTTAATCTTTGTTTTTTTGTGTTTTTTTTTTAGGTTTATGGAATATCGTTTAAAAATTTAAATCACAGAAAGAATTCTACAACAACTTGTGACTTTTTATCCTGGGCTGAGAGCAATGTATTTTCTCTTCCTGAGAATTTTCCTGTCCTGGAAGAAATGCAAAGTTGATCCTGGGGGTTTGAAACCATCTTCAGGGTTCCCTGAACAGAAAGACCTTGAACACGGTTTATTTGACCATGTCTCTGTGTGCGTGCACGTGGGTGCCTGTCCTTATTCCTTTTGGGCACCGGGCTCCTTGGTCTCACAGAGTGGGCCTTCCTTGGTCGTGGACTGAGGCTGAACAGACTTAGGGATCAGATTGAAGGGACTTGACTACAGTAACCCCGGTGGGGGAAATTTTATTGATTTGAAAGTATACATTTCTAAATGAATAGGGTGAGTGACACATTCCAGAGGGGCCTCTGTCCCTGGATAGGTGTCCCGGAGGGTCCTCCTGCAGCTTGTTGTGGTACCTCCACATTTAGGAGAGGAAAATCATTCATTTCCCTAATGATCATAGATGAGTCTGCTGAATTTTTTATGATGTCGTGGAAACATATAAAACACACTTCCTACTAAACATAGCCGACCACAAAGTTTCTCCCAGGAAAAAATATTCAACATCATGAATTTCCCAGTGTAATAGAGGGAATGGTCTAGACAGAGGGAAAAAAAAATAAAGGAAAGAAACATTTTGTGTCCTTTTAAAACTTCCCCCCCACCCCCTGATGTTGGAAACTTGTAGTCTGGCCTCTATCCCCAAGAGGAGTTAATTCCTTTCTTAAAACTTCTGAGCAGTCCCCAGACCCACAGGCCTTGTTTTTGGCCCAGCTGAGACCAGTGAAATGATTAACCACAATAATGGTTAAAGCGGAGAACCCTCCCTCTATGTATTTTTTAACATACTTTTATTTATTTATTTATTTATTTATTCATTCATTCATTCATTCATTCATTCATGCATGCATGCATGCATATATATATCTATATATATATACATTATATATATATATATATATACAGAGAGAGAGAGAGAGAGAGAGAGAAATTTTTATCTCTCCCTCCCTCCTTTTTCTGGTAAGACAGACCTTTTTTATTATTATTAATTTTTTCTTTTTTGTTGAGACAGAGTCTCACTCTTAGGGCCTGGGCTAGGGTGCTATGGCTTCAGCTTAGCTCACAGCAACCTCAAAATCCTGGGTTCAAGTGATCCTTCTGTCTCAGCCTCTTGAGTAGTTGGGACTACAGGCATGTGCCAGCATGCCTGGCTAATGTTTCTTCCTATATATATTACTTGGCCAATTAATTTCTTTCTATTTATAGTAGAGATGGGGTCTTCCTCTTGCTCAGGCTGGTTTGAATTCCTGACCTCCAGCAATCCTCCCACCTTGGCCTCCCAGAGCTAGGATTGCAGCTGTGCTGGGCCTGAGAGAAATTTTTATGTCTCCCTCCCTGCTTATCTCTTTTCTCTTTTATTCTGTCTATAGCAGACATTCTGTCTATAGCAGCAGTGTGATGGGGTCGCCAGCCCAGCAAAGCCTCCTCCCACCTCCTTGCTGTGACTTCTCCTTACCCCTTGTCTTTTCCTTGCTAGCTCGCCTCACTTTAGGGGTCCACTTAACTGGATCTCAAGCTTGACTCCACTTTTATCATGTTAATGTCTCCCTCTGACCAAAGTTCTGTTGCATTCCAAAATGTTTTACTGAAACTGTCATTCAGTATTCAATCCGGGGTCCACCTCATGTATCAGTTCTCTGGGCCAGTTCCTGAAGAAAAGAACACTTTGGAGAAAATCACAGAAAATATATACAGAGAGAGAGAGAGAGAGAGAAACAGAGAGAGAGAGAGAGAGAAATTATTATCTCTCCCTCCCTGCTTTTTCTGGAAAGTAAGACCTTTTTTATTATTATTAATTTTTTCTTTTTTTTTTGAGACAGAGTCTCACTTTTAGGGCCCGGGCTAGGGTGCTATGGCTTCAGACTAGCTCACAGCAACCTCAACCTCCTAGGCTCAAGCAATCCTCCTGCCTCAGCCTCCCAAACAGCTGGGACTACAGGGATATGCCGCCACGCCTGGCTCATTTTTCTTTCTATATATATTACTTGGCCAATTAATTTCTTTGTGTTTATAGTAGAGATGGGGTTTTGCTCTTGCTCAGGCTGGTTTGAACTCCTGACCTCCTGCAATCCTGCTGCCTCAGTCTCCCAGAGAGCTAGGACTACAGGTGTGCTGGGCCTGAGAAAAATTTTATCTCTCCCTCCCTGCTTATCTCTTTAATTCTGTCTATAGCAGATTTATATATATATACACAGAGAGAGAGAGAAAGAGAGAGAGAGTGAAATATTTATCTCTCCCTCCCTGCTTATCTCTTTTATTCTGTCTATAGCAGATTTATATATATATATATATATATATATATATGGAGAGAGAGAGAGTGAAATTTTTATCTCTCCCTTCTTATCTCTTTTATTCTGTCTATAGCAGATTTATATATATACAGAGAGAGAGAGAGAGAGAGTGAAATTTTTATCTCTCCATCCCTGCTTATCTCTTTTATTCTGTCTATAGCAGATTTATATATATATATATAGAGAGAGAGAATTTATATCTCTCCCTCCCTTCTTATCTCTTTTATTCTGTCAATAGCAGATTTATATATATAGAGAGAGAGACAGAGAGACAGAGAGACAGAGGAATTCATATCTCTCCCTCCCTTCTTATCTCTTTTATTCTGTCTATAGCAGATTTATATATATACATATATATAGAGAGAGTGAGAGAGGAATTTATATCTCTCCCTCCCTGCTTATCTCTTTTATTCTGTCTATAGCAGATTTATATATATATATATATAGAGAGAGAGAGAGAGAGAGTGAAATTCTTATCTCTCAATCCCACCTTATCTCTTTTATTCTGTCTATAGCAGATTTATATATATATATATATATAGAGAGAGAGAGAGAGTGAGTGAAATTTCTACCACTCCATCCCTGCTTATCTCTTTTTTTCTGTCTATAGCAGATTTATATATATATATATACATACAGAGAGAGAGAGAGACAGAGAGAGAGACACAGAGAGAGATATAAAAATCTATCCATTGCATTTCCTACACTTTAGGTGACTGGGCCTCAGCAGGGCAATGTGAATTGACAAAATTTGTGTTGCTAAGAAATAAAACGCTGGAGTTCAAACACTCAGTTTTCCCAATAAAACATATCCCCCTACAAACCATACTGTGCCACCTCTGGGAGTATATACCCCACAGAGGAAAGACGTGGAGGCCCTTTTTGGATAGACAGAGCCAAAGCGTGGAGATCCTGGAGTCTGTGCTTTGCAGTCAGTCTTGAGGCACAAGGAGCCATTCAAACTGCTTGTGAGGAAAAATAGGGAAACAACAGAAACTCACTCGTCTCCGTTGTGGTAGTCAAGATCAGCTTTTATGAAACTTACTAAACCCACATAAGAAGTAAAATAGGACCATACTGATAGATGCAATTTTAATCTTAGAGCAGAATGCGTGGCACTGCTTGTCCTCTTAGATACTGTCAACAGAAAGCATTTGGTGGACAAACAATCTCCAGCAGCTTTTCTGCAGAGATGAACCTACCTGTCTGTGTGTGTGTGGGGGGAGGGAGGTGATCAATAATGAGGATTGAGGACCAGATAAATGACTGGAAAAAAATACTTCCTGTTTCCTCAATACCAGCATCCATTTCAAGGGTATACCTGTAGACCTAGGTGGAAAATGGAAGCAAGCTTTAGAAAGAAAAAAAAAAATTCGCTGTCAGCCCCGTCAGAGGGTCCCCTCTTGTCTGGCTGACACTGGCATCGGTACTTAGGGGTCACCTAGTGGCCACTTTGATCAGACTTGGGGATGGGTAAAGTCAGGCCATGTTGGGAGCTTAAGAGTGGACCCCACCCCCACCCCAGGTGTGGAGGCCGGCTTTCAAATCTGCTACATTGTATGACAGGTTCTGCCTGGGCCCGCCAGCCCCAGGCGCCTCTAGCCTCCAGAGGGTCTCCGCCCAGCCCCCTCCCTGTTGTCCCAGGGAGGGGCCCCTCCTCCTCCCGCTCCCTGCCTGCCTCCCCGCCCCCACGGTAGGCCTCTGCCCAGGGTTTTTTTTTTTTTTTTCTTTTCCCGGTTTCTGTTTAATCTTTGTTTTTTTGTGGTTTTTTTTAGGTTTATGGAATATCGTTTAAAAATTTAAATCACAGAATCAATTCCACAACAACTTGTGACTTTTTATCCTAGGCTGAGAACAATGTATTTTCTCTTCCTGTGAATTTTATTTTATGGATTCCAAAGTATACATTTCTAAATGAATAGGGTGAGCAACACACTCCCGTGGGGCCTGTGTCAGTGGATAGGTGTCCGGGAGGGTCCCCTCCTGCAGCTTGTTGTGGTAGCTCCACATTTAGGAGAGGCAAATCATTCACTTCCCTAATGATCCTAGATGAGTCTGCTCAATTTTTTATGATGTCCTGGAAACATATAAAACACCCTTCCTACTTCACGTAGCCGACCACAAAGTTTCTCCCAGGAAAAACTATTTAACATCATGAATTTCACAGTGTAATAGAGGGAATGGTCTAGAGAGAGGGCAAAAAAAATAAAGGACAGAGACATTTTGTGTCCTTTTAAAACTCCACCCCCCCACCCACTGATGTTGGAAGTTTGTAGTCTGGCCTCTATCCCCAAGAGCAGTTCAATCTTTTCTTAAAACTCCAGAGCGGTCCCCAGCCCCACAGGCCTTGTTTTTGGCCCAGCTGAGACCAGTGAAATGATTAACCACAATAATGGCTAAAGCGGAGAACCCTCCCTCTATGTATTTTTTAACATACTTTTATTTATTCATTCATTCATGCATGCATGCATGCATTTAATTTTTTGAGACAGAGTCTCACTTTGTTGCCCAGGCTAGAGTGAGTGCCATGGCGTCAGCCTAGCTCACGGCAACCTCAACCTCCTGGGCTCAAGCCATCCTCCTGCCTCAGCCTCCCAAGTAGCTGGGACTACAGGCAGTGTCATCATGCCTGGCTAATTTTTCTCTCTCTCTCTATTACTTGGCCAATTAATTTCTTTCTATTTATAGTAGAGATGGGGTCTTGCTCTTGCTCCCACTGATTTGAACTCCTGACCTCCAGCAATCCTTCCCCCTTGGCCTCCCAGAGAGCTAGGATTACAGGTGTGCTGGGCCTGAGAGAAATTTTTATCTCTCCCTCCCTGCTTATGTCTTTTATTCTGTCTATAGCAGACATATATATATAGAGACAGAGAGACAGAGAGAGTGAGAGAGAGAAATTATTATCTCTCCCTCCCTGCTTTATCTGGTAAGTCCTTTTTTATGATTATTATTATTATTCTTTTTTTTGAGACAGAGTCTCACTTTTGGTGCCAGGGCTAGAGTGCTATGGCATCAGCTTAGCTCACAGCTACCTCAAACTCCTGGGCTCAAGTGACCCTTCTGTTTGAGCCTCCTGAGTAGCTGGAACTACAGACATGCACCACCATGCCCAGCCTATTATGTGTTTCTGTGTGTGTGTGTTTAGTTGGCGAATTAATTTCTTTCTATTTATAGTAGAGATGGTCTTGCTCTTCCTCAGGCTGGTTTTGAACTCCTATCCTTGAGCAATCCGCCTGCCTCAGCCTCCCAGGGAGCTAGGATTACAGCTGTACTGGGCCTGAGAGAAATTTTTATCTCTCCCTCCCTGCTTATCTCTTTTATTCTGTCTATAGCAGATTTATACAGAGAGAGAGGAATTTATATCTCTCTCTCCCTTCTTATTTCTTTTATTCTGTCTATAGCAGATTTAGAGAGAGAGAGAGAGAGAGTGAGTGAAATTTTTATCTCTCCATCCCTGCTTATCTCTTTTATTCTGTCTATAGCAGATTTATATATATAGAGAGAGAGACACAGAGAGACACAGAGAGAGAGAGAGATATCAATCTATCCATTGCATTTCCTAGTCTTTAGGTGACTGGGCCTCAGCAGGGGAATGTGAATTGAGAAAATTTGTGTTGCTAACAAATAAAACGCTGGGGTTCAAACTCTCCATTTTCCCAATAAAACCTATCCCCCTACCAATCCTACTGTGCCACCTCTGGAGTGTGACCTGGTCGCCAGCCCCACAAAGCCTCCTCCAACCTCCTTGCTGTGACTTCTCCTTACCCCTTGTCTTTTCCTTGCTAGCTCCCCTCACTTTAGGGGTCCACTTAACTGGATCTCAAGCTTGACTCTACTTTTATCATGTTAATGTCTCCCTCTGACCAAAGTTCTCTTGCATTCCAAAATGTTTTACTGAAACTGTCATTCAGTATTCAATCCGGAGTCCACCTCATTGATCAGTTCTCTGGGCCAGTTCCTGGACAAAGGAACACTTTGGAGAAAATCACAGAAAATATATACATTGAGAGAGAGAGAGAGAGAGAGAGAGAGAGAGAGAGAGAGAGAGAGAGAGAGAGAGAAATTATTATCTGTCTCTCTCTGCTTTTTCTGGTAAGTAAGACCTTTTTTATTATTATTAATTTTTTCTTTTTTTTTTTGAGACAGAGTCTCACTTTTAGGGCCCGGACTAGGGTGCTATGGCTTCAGCTTAGCTCACAGCAACCTCCAACTCCTGGGCTCAAGTGATCCTTCTGTCTCAGCCTCCCGAGTAGCTGGGAGTACAGACATGCACCACCATGCCCGGCTTATTATGTGTGTGTGTGTGTGTGTGTGTGTGTGTGTGTTTAGTTGGCCAATTACTTTCTTTCTTTCTTTCTTTCTTTTTTTTTAATTTTTTTTTTTTACTTTTTTTGAGACAGAGTCTCAGTTTGTTGCCCAGGCTAGAGTGAGTGCCATGGCTTCAGCCTAGCTCACAGCAACCTCAAACTCCTGGGCTCAAGCGATCCTGCTGCCTCAGCCTCCTGAGTAGCTGGGACTACAGGCATGTGCCAGCATGCCCGGCTAATTTTTCTTTCTATACATATTACTTGGCCAATTAATTTCTTTCTATTTATAGTAGAGATGGGGTCTTCCTCTTGCTCAGGCTGGTATGAATCCCTGACCTCCAGCAATCTTCCCACCTTGGCCTCCCTGAGAGCTAGGATTGCAGGTGTGCTGTGCCTGAGAGAAATTTTTATGTCTCCCTCTCTGCTTATCTCTTTTATTCTAACTATAGCAGACCTATATATATAGAGAGAGAGAGAGAAAGAGAGACAGAGAGAGACAGAGAGATTTATAGAAATTTTTATCTCTCCCTCTGAGCTTATCTCTTTTATTCTGTCTATAGCAGATTTATATATATATATAGAGAGAGAGAGACAGAGAGAGAGAGACAGAGAAATTTTTATCTCTCCCTCCATTCTTGTCTCTTTTATTCTGTCTATAGCAGACATATATATAGAGAGAGAGAGAGTGAGAGAAATTATTATCTCTCCCTCCCTGCTTATCTCTTTTATTCTGCCTATAGCAGTTATATATAGACAGAGAAAGAGAGAGAGAGAAATTTTTATGTCTCAATCGCTGGTCTTTCTGATAAGTCCATTTTACTTAATTTTTTTTTTTTTTTGAGACAGAGTTTCACCTTTGGTGCCCCGGCAAGAGTGCTATGGCCTCAACTTAGCTCACTTAAACCTCAAATTCCAGGACTGAACTGATCCTTCTGTCTTAGCCTCCTGAGTAGCTGGGACTACAGGCATGCGCCAGCATGCTCGGCTATTTTTTCTTTCTATATATATTACTTTGCCAATTAATTTCTTTCTATTTATAGTACAGATAAGGTCTTGCTCTTCCAGGAGCTGGTTAGAATTCCTAACCTCCAGCAATCCTCCCACCTTGGGCTCCCAGAGAGCTAGGATTGCATGTGTGCCTGGCCTGAGAGAAATTTCTATGTCTCCCTCTCTACTTATCTCTTTTATTCTATAGCAGATATATATATACAGAGAGAGAGAGTGAGAGAGGAATTTATATCTCTCTCTCCCTGCTTATCTCTTTTATTCTGTCTATAGCAGATTTATATATATATATATATATATAGAGAGAGAGAGAGAGTGAAATTCTTATCTCTCCATCCTAGCTTATCTCTTTTATTCTGTCTATAGCAGATTTATATATATATAGAGAGAGAGAGAGAGTGAGTGAAATTCTTACCTCTCCATCCCTGCTTATCTCTTTTATTCTGTCTATAGCAGATTTATATATATATATATAGAGAGAGAGAGAGAGTGAGTGAAATTTTTACCTCTCCATCCCTGCTTATCTCTTTTATTCTGTCTATAGCAGATTTATATATATATGTATATAGAGAGAGAGTGAGTGAAATTTATACCTCTCCATCCCTGCTTATCTCTTTTTTTCTGTCTATAGCAGATTTATATATATATATACATATATATGTAGAGAGAGAGACAGAGAGAGAGACACAGAGAGAGAGAGATATAAAAATCTATCCATTGCATTTCCTACACTTTACGTGACTGGGCCTCAGCAGGGCAATGTGAATGGACAAAATTTGTGTTGCTAACAAATAAAAGGCTGGAGTTCAAACTCTCAGTTTTCCCAATTAAACATATCCCCCTACAAACCATACTGTGCCACCTCTGGGAGTATATACCCCACAGAGGAGAGACGTGGAGGCCCTTTTTGGATACACAGAGCCAAAGCGTGGAGATCCTGGAGTCTGTGCTTTGCAGTCAGTCTTGAGGCACAAGGAGCCATTCAAACTGCTTGTGAGGAAAAATAGGGAAACAACAGAAACTCACTCATCTCCGTTGTGGAAGTCAAGATCAACTTTTATGAAACCTACTAAACCCACATAAGAAGTAAAATAGGACCATACTGATAGATGCAATTTTAATCTTAGAGCAGAATGCGTGGCACTGCTTGTCCTCTTAGATACTGTCAACAGAAAGCATTTGGTGGAGAAACAATCTCCAGCAGCTTTTCTGCAGAGATGAACCAACCTGTATATGTGTGTGTGTGTGTGTGGGAGGGGGGGGTGGACATGATAAATAATGAGGATAGAGGACCAGATAAATGACTGGAAAAAAATACTTTCTGTTTCCTCAATACCAGCATCCATTTCAAGGGTATACCTGTAGACCTAGGTGTAAAATGGAAGCAAACTTTAGAAAGAAAAAAAAAATCGCTGTCAGCCCCGTCAGAGGGTCCCTTCTTGTCTGGCTGACACTGGCACCAGTACTTAGGTGTCATCTAGTGGCCACTTTGATCAGACTTGGGGGATGGGTAAAGTCAGGCCATGTTGGGAGCTTAAGAGTGGACCCCACCCCCACCCCAGGTGTGGAGGCCGGCTTTCAAATCTGCTACATTGTATGACAGGTTCTGCCTGGGCCCGCCAGCCCCAGGCGCCTCTAGCCTCCAGAGGGTCTCCGCCCAACCCCCTCCCTGTTGTCCCAGGGAGGGGCCCCTCCTCCTGCTCCCGCTCCCTGCCTGCCTCCCCGCCCCCACCGTAGGCCTCTGCCCAGGGTTTTTTTTTTTTTTTTTTTTCTTTTCCCAGTTTCTGTTTAATCTTTGTTTTTTTGTGTTTTTTTTTTAGGTTTATGGAATATCGTTTAAAAATTTAAATCACAGAAAGAATTCTACAACAACTTGTGACTTTTTATCCTGGGCTGAGAGCAATGTATTTTCTCTTCCTGAGAATTTTCCTGTCCTGGAAGAAATGCAAAGTTGATCCTGGGGGTTTGAAACCATCTTCAGGGTTCCCTGAACAGAAAGACCTTGAACACGGTTTATTTGACCATGTCTCTGTGTGCGTGCACGTGGGTGCCTGTCCTTATTCCTTTTGGGCACCGGGCTCCTTGGTCTCACAGAGTGGGCCTTCCTTGGTCGTGGACTGAGGCTGAACAGACTTAGGGATCAGATTGAAGGGACTTGACTACAGTAACCCCGGTGGGGGAAATTTTATTGATTTGAAAGTATACATTTCTAAATGAATAGGGTGAGTGACACATTCCAGAGGGGCCTCTGTCCCTGGATAGGTGTCCCGGAGGGTCCTCCTGCAGCTTGTTGTGGTACCTCCACATTTAGGAGAGGAAAATCATTCATTTCCCTAATGATCATAGATGAGTCTGCTGAATTTTTTATGATGTCGTGGAAACATATAAAACACACTTCCTACTAAACATAGCCGACCACAAAGTTTCTCCCAGGAAAAAATATTCAACATCATGAATTTCCCAGTGTAATAGAGGGAATGGTCTAGACAGAGGGAAAAAAAAATAAAGGAAAGAAACATTTTGTGTCCTTTTAAAACTTCCCCCCCACCCCCTGATGTTGGAAACTTGTAGTCTGGCCTCTATCCCCAAGAGGAGTTAATTCCTTTCTTAAAACTTCTGAGCAGTCCCCAGACCCACAGGCCTTGTTTTTGGCCCAGCTGAGACCAGTGAAATGATTAACCACAATAATGGTTAAAGCGGAGAACCCTCACTCTATGTATTTTTTAACATACTTTTATTTATTTATTTATTTATTTATTCATTCATTCATTCATTCATTCATTCATGCATGCATGCATGCATATATATATCTATATATATATACATTATATATATATATATATATACAGAGAGAGAGAGAGAGAGAGAGAGAAATTTTTATCTCTCCCTCCCTCCTTTTTCTGGTAAGACAGACCTTTTTTATTATTATTAATTTTTTCTTTTTTGTTGAGACAGAGTCTCACTCTTAGGGCCTGGGCTAGGGTGCTATGGCTTCAGCTTAGCTCACAGCAACCTCAAAATCCTGGGTTCAAGTGATCCTTCTGTCTCAGCCTCTTGAGTAGTTGGGACTACAGGCATGTGCCAGCATGCCTGGCTAATTTTTCTTCCTATATATATTACCTGGCCAATTAATTTCTTTCTATTTATAGTAGAGATGGGGTCTTCCTCTTGCTCAGGCTGGTTTGAATTCCTGACCTCCAGCAATCCTCCCACCTTGGCCTCCCAGAGCTAGGATTGCAGCTGTGCTGGGCCTGAGAGAAATTTTTATGTCTCCCTCCCTGCTTATCTCTTTTCTCTTTTATTCTGTCTATAGCAGACATTCTGTCTATAGCAGCAGTGTGATGGGGTCGCCAGCCCAGCAAAGCCTCCTCCCACCTCCTTGCTGTGACTTCTCCTTACCCCTTGTCTTTTCCTTGCTAGCTCGCCTCACTTTAGGGGTCCACTTAACTGGATCTCAAGCTTGACTCCACTTTTATCATGTTAATGTCTCCCTCTGACCAAAGTTCTCTTGCATTCCAAAATGTTTTACTGAAACTGTCATTCAGTATTCAATCCGGGGTCCACCTCATGTATCAGTTCTCTGGGCCAGTTCCTGAAGAAAAGAACACTTTGGAGAAAATCACAGAAAATATATACAGAGAGAGAGAGAGAGAGAGAGAAACAGAGAGAGAGAGAGAGAAATTATTATCTCTCCCTCCCTGCTTTTTCTGGAAAGTAAGACCTTTTTTATTATTATTAATTTTTTCTTTTTTTTTGAGACAGAGTCTCACTTTTAGGGCCCGGGCTAGGGTGCTATGGCTTCAGACTAGCTCACAGCAACCTCAACCTCCTAGGCTCAAGCAATCCTCCTGCCTCAGCCTCCCAAACAGCTGGGACTACAGGGATATGCCGCCAAGCCTGGCTCATTTTTCTTTCTATATATATGACTTGGCCAATTAATTTCTTAGTGTTTATAGTAGAGATGGGGTTTTGCTCTTGCTCAGGCTGGTTTGAACTCCTGACTTCCTGCAATCCTGCTGCCTCA